>NC_060882.1:11795000-12090488 GCF_021901495.1 Neodiprion virginianus
ATTTTTCACCTCACTCACGGTGAATATTTCAGTCGTCCAATTGGGTGTATAGCCTTTTTCAAATACATTCTTGTACTTGCTGATTCGAACTCGATCGCCTACACTGAATTTCCGCGCTCGATCACTTCGTTTGATTTGCCGAGGCTTGTACACGCTACGATACAGCTGTTTTTCATTCTCCGTGCTGACATCCACCGGTTTCATCCGAATCGTGCGATGTTTGGTGTTGTTGTAGGACTTCATTAAATCATCCAAAATATTAATCCACTCGTACGATCCTTGTAGAGTAAACCGCTTCCACATTTTATTCTTCAATGTTCGATTGAAACGTTCGCATATCGACGCCTTTAAGTTGCTAAATGTCGAATACATGTTGATATTGTGATGCTTCACGAGGGCTTTGAATTCGCTGTTGTAAAATTCTTTGCCTCGATCAACGTGCAGATGTGCAGGTATACGACTCTGGATCAGTACAGATTTCATAGCAGCGGCAACATCTTTCCCACTCTTGGACTTTATCGGCACCGCCCACGCGTACTTGGAAAATATATCGATGATTGTTAGTAGGTATTTGTATCCCTTGTTGCACGAGCTGTATGCGGTCATATCGACGAGATCAGCTTGCCAGGTCTCATCCAGTCCGCGTACATCTACGAATCGGCGCGGATAGTTGCGTCGAGCCTGTCTGTGAAGTTCGGCAGCTATTGCAGTCTTCATTGTTCCCAACTCTTCACCTATCAATTTTTCGAATTGCTGTCCAACCACTCTGGTTCCTCAATCGATACTAATTCCCCGCTGGTCTGTCCCAACGTTGGTGTTGCCTGCTCCCCAATATGTTTGATGCGATTCAACGTATTTTCAATGATTTTGTTATTTATGCGTAGCTGTTTCAACTCCTCGTTGTGATTATGCGCGAAACTCTCAAAATTTGATTGAAAAGTATCCACAATATCCACAGCCATAGACTGTAAAGCGGTATTGAGAACTTTTAAGGAAACGGCGTCGGTGGAGTGCTGCGGATCAGCTATGTTACACAATCGTTTACCGTCCAAATCATACTGATTGTCGCTGGTGATTTTGAATCCAACACCCGGAGGCCCTCGAATAAATTTTTTACCCCCACCACGCTCCGAGTGTCGCCCGAATATGTCTATGCTCATCACTGGACGGTCGCTGAACAAATGATGATTTTATGTTTACACGCCGCTAATAAACGATTCCAGCCTCACGCAACTCCTCAATAATGGAGACTATTTCGTTGGAATGGCTGGTATTGCCTGCAGCCTGTGACGCCATAAGCAGCCGAAGACGATCTACAATTTCATTTGGATCATCCCAGTAGACGTAATCGACATCTTGCCCCTCCTTTCGCGCAATCTTATAGACGGGTAAGCCTTTACCTGATTTTTTCGGCGAGCCAACGTGTTGTGCAATGAAATTTCTATACTTTGCACTTTTTAAATCATCTCGAAGGCTTCCATCGGCTTGGTAACGTTTTCGATGCGCATTTGTCGTCATTACAATTTTTATATAATTATTCTTGTCCGCGTCATTTACAACCGATGCATCGGGTGATTTTTTAAACAGTAATTCGAGTAATCCAGGTGTTCTCTCATAACTTTTATCCCCCACATTGACCAGATTATCAGTGAAATTGATCGGTGTATCGCCAATCATCATACCGCTTGTCAACTTTCGAACGCCGTATGTAGTATCCAAATCCCTCTTTTTACTTGAGCTGAACATTTTCAAATATTGTGCTGTGGAATCCGTTGTTTTCTTCACCGGTGTACTTGTAGTAGAAATTTCACCAAACTTCAGTGTTTTATCATTTGCATCCATGAAATTCCCCACATCCATATCCTCATCCTCCTCATCATCATCATCATCATCATCCCCGGCACTCTCGTCATCTTTTTCCTCTTCTTTTTTCATTGTCACATCCGGTAGTTCCGTTTTAATTTCACGTTTAATATGCTGCTGCTGCAGCTTTGAAGTATCCACCAATTTTTGCAGCGGTGTTACTAAAGGCTTGAATACCTCTCCCATAACCTGTTCGGTCGTGTCCTTGTCCAACTTGAGCATCTTATGCTTCAGCCGTATGACATCGGATGCTTTTGATATTTCACTCAATGTATCGCTATGCTTACGAATCTTGGCACTCTCCATGTTGCAGGCTCGATTGTTACAACGAAACTGTGCAAGTTTATGTTAGTTTATGCTTATAAAGCAGTCAAACCCCTTCCTATATCGCCCCCCATTGATTTCGCTATCCTTGTCAATTACGGTAAAACTGTAATTGTCATCATTCCAGCATGCCGAGCACAAGTCTTTAAATTGCTGATACGTCATGTCCGTGTTCACATGATCGTTGTAGATATGTTTCAGATTCATATCATCCTGCCGAAATAGCACCAATAAGTTTGCATTGTCACGCACTAGGTGTTTTGGAATGCGCGCGTACGTTTGACTTAGATAAAAGCTATCGATATCGCAATGCCTGCCCATGCTGAAGTATGCTCTGATATTATCCTGCTTTTCACAAGCCACATCGTCGAAAATCATAACAGAGTTGGGGCGAGCATCTTCCGGTTTTACAACCTCATCGTTCTCGCGAAACGGGAAATAACCCACTCCCTGCACAGGTTCTAGTAACTTTTGCAAAAATTGATACTTTGGTTGGATGAGAGATTTCGAATAGACATAGACATTTTCGAATCGCAATCCATTGCCGTGGGTGATGAGTGCGAGAAGAGCGTTAGTTTTACCACAATTGGATGGCCCGCAAAAAATTGCTCTCACGGTATTTGGCAGCAATTTTCCATGTCGTTTTTCTATCTTCCTCTTACCACGTCGAACCATTTTATCGAAATTTGCGATAGGTAGTTTATCGGGCTGATCTTGAAATCTCATGATGCTTCGTTAGCATGACAACGAAAACTGAGATGACGGTATATAAATTCCGCCTTTTATAGAAGTCACGTTAGTTGTTGCCTGACTATGAGGATGTGCACACGGAAAAAACGCGGTGGTGGTTTGTTAAATAAAATCATCAATCATCTCCCAGTTGAATTGCATGTGCCAGGGTATCAGTACAGTGGACCTGGAACGAAATTGGCCAAGAGGTTGGCTCGTGGAGATTTGGGGATCAATCCGCTGGATGCTGCGTGTAAAGACCACGACATTGCATACGCAAAGAATCGCGATACCGCAGCGAGAAATCTTGCCGACAAAGCGCTCGCTGAGAAGGCGTGGAATCGCGTCTTGGCCAAGGACGCTAGTGTGAGTGAAAAGGCGGTAGCCTGGGGAGTCACCAACACCATGAAAGCTAAATCTAAACTCGGAATGGGCTTAGCTGCAAAGCGGCCGAAACTTGGAGTGGCTGCGAAGAAGAAATCTGGAACTGACGGAAAGAGTAAACAGCGGAAGAGAACTGTGAATCTTAAATCCATCATCACGGCAGCAAAGGTCGCCATGCGACCGGGTTATAAAGCCGTCGAGTCGGCGTTGGCGGGTGCTCGTGCGGCCGCGCGTGGGACTGGAAAGAATATTCGTATGCCTCGCGTTATACCTGTGCCTGATAAAATTGGCGGCATCCTACCGTTTCTCATTCCAATTCTGGCCGGTCTAAGCGCTACTGGGGCTCTTGCGGGTGGTGCTGCGGGTATAGCTAAAGCTGTCAACGAAGCTAGTGTCAACAAACATCAGTTGAAAGAGGCCAAACGGCACAATGCAACAATGGAGGCGATTGCTTTGGGTAAGGGATTATACCTGCGACCCTACCGCAGCGGAATGGGCCTGTACTTACGTCCGGCAAAAAACTAGTAAAGCTGCCACACCGAGCTCTCACCAACATTGATGCTAAAAATATGAAAATTTCGCATTTTCGAGGTGTTTTCATGCGGAATGATCTGCCGAAATCAGGACCAAAAATGCGAGAATCCGCAATTATTAATCTTGATGATAAAAACGGTCCAGGGACGCATTGGGTTGCGTACAAGAAAAATGGTGACCATGTTGTGTATTTCGATAGTTTCGGTGATTTGAAACCGCCTAAGGACTTGATGAGGTATCTCGGTGTTGGCAGCGTTGAATACAATCATAAGAGGTATCAAGAATATGATACTGTGATTTGCGGCCACTTGTGTCTCAAATTTCTCAGCGAACAACTATAAAAAGACAGGTGTTACATGAGCAAGCATTAGTCATGCCGGAATCGTTGACGTTAACACTGTCAGGCACATCCTCCGTGCTGGAGGCTCAATATTTCCCCCCAATCGAGTTATCACCAGAGAAGAACTATGTTCTCGGACTCGTCGAGTTCCTGACATTCAATTCAATACCCAATATTCATGAGAGGTGTAATAAATTTTACCTGAAACGAGCGGACAACAGCAGAGAGAGCATCGCGATACCCACGGGATGCTATGAAATTGAGGATATAGAAAATTTTCTACATAAGGAGCTACCCTCCGACATCACCCTCAGTCTGACAGCTAACAACAACGAGCTGAACAGTGAAGTCACATGCAATCATGTGGTAGACTTTAAGCCCAAAGATTCGATCGGCCGATTATTGGGATTTAAGGCGGTTGAGCTATCACGAAACGTTACTCATAAATCTGAATTACCCGTAGCCATACTGAAGGTTAATACTTTACGCGTTGAGTGTAGCATAACCACAGGGGCGTACATAAACGGGCGTCGAGCTCACACGATTCACGAATTTTTCCCAACCGTTCCATCTGGATATAAGATTGTCGAAGTGCCTACCAACGTCATTTACCTGCCAATCGCCGCACAGTCGATACATCATTTACAGCTGAGAATAGTCGATCAAGACGACGAGCTGATTAATTTTCGCGGCGAAACGATTACTGTACGTTTACACTTGAAATCACTCAAATAATGGGAATCGTGTTTGAGACAAGAAAGTTGGGCAAAAGTTATAAAACTCAAACGTCATGGCCAAAAATCGTCAGTCGCCCGACACCTCTGACAACGTTTACACCGCCTACGAGACTGACACCTCTGAACGCTCGGTTTCTCCAGAACCTAGGTCTTCGATTACGTGGAAATTTTGGAAAATAAAAATTCGCGTTCGCTGCATCCTGTGTGTGTTACCATGGAAGAAATAATAAGAATACAGAAACCTGTGGTATTCGATGAATCGATCGCGCACTCTGAGATTCATGCTCATCAACCGTTTGCATCATCCACCTTCCAGAACAACGATGAAATCCATATTGTTGTTCAACATCAAGACTTGTGTCTACTGCCCAGTAAAAGCTCTCTACACATTCACGGAAAAATCACAAAGGATGATGGTGTGGCTGCGGTGACGGTTACGAAATTGATCAATATGGCCGTTTGTCATTTGTTTGAGGAAATTCGCTACGAGTTGAACGGTGTAGAGATTGATCGGAATAAAAATGTCGGCATCACCAGCACCATGAAGGGTTACGTATCCTTGACTCCAGGCCAGCAATATAGTCTGGAGAATACCGGGTGGTTGAGTGGGGATAAGGAACTAACCGATGCCGCTGGAAATTTCGATGTTGTCTTGCCGTTAAATTATGTGCTAGGCTTCGCCGAAGATTATCGTCGAGTCATCGTCAACGCTAAACACGAGTTAATTCTCACACGTTCCAACACTGATTTGAATGCCGTGATTCAGAGCTCGGCGACGGAAAACTTTAAAATCACCCTGAATAAAATCGAGTGGTTGTTGCCGTACATCAAACTGGCAGATAAACCGAAAATCCAGCTACTCAACTACATCGCCAAGGATCCGGCCATATCCATGAATCCGGCCATATCCATGAGTTTTCGTTCTTGGGAAACGTACGTGTATCCGATGCTCCCATCAACAACGCGGCATATATGGTCAGTCAAGACATCGACGCAGCTTGAGAAGCCGAGATATGTCGTTCTAGGATTTCAAACTGCAAGGAGAAACGAGCCGCTGAAAAATGCTGGCGTATTTGATCATTGTCGGATCAGAGATGTAAAACTCTTCCTCAACTCACAGTGCTATCCCTACGGAAATATGAATATTGATATATACAATAATCAATACGCCATTCTCTATGATATGTATGTTCGGTTTCAAATGAGCTACTATAACAAAGAAGCTGAGCCTTTGCTATCGAGGAGTGAATTTATAAACCAAGCTCCCCTTATCGTCATCGATTGCTCCAAGCAGAACGAAACATTGAAAACTGGACCTGTGGACATTCGATTGGAATTTGACTCTAGCACTACGTTCCCACCACACACTTCCGCCTACTGCATGATCTTGCATGATCGCATTGTTGAATATAATCCGATCAGTGGTACTGTTAAAAAATTGGTTTAAGTCAATTCTGGAATAACAATATGTTTAATTAATATGGATATTGAAAATAATATGTATAATTTTACTCATTAAAATTTAGAATAAGATAATTGAGAATACAATAAGAAAACTAAATGTAATTGGTGTTAAATAAAAAAATTGTTAAAAGCATTCAAAACGCCATTTTAAACCTTCCTTCAGGGTCATTTCCTGGAATTTTTTCAATAGATCTAGCGGGTTCTTACCTTATCTGATTTATGTGCGGCTTTCCGGCGCCAAACAAGTCTCGACAGGAATTATTTAGTGTGTGTGTGTGTGTGTGTGTGTGTGTGTCAAATCCTATGGAAATAGCCATCGAAAATGACCGGGGGGGGGGGTGCGCCGCTAGTCGGGGGGGGGGGGGGGGGGGGGGGCGAGTCGCGGGGGGGGGGGGGTACACCGCGAGCCGCGGGGGGGGGGGGGGGGGGTGCCGCGAGTCGCGGGGGGGGGGGGTGCGCCGCGAGCCGCGGGGGGGGGGGGTGCCGCGAGTCGCGGGGGGGGGGGGGGGGGGGGGGGGGGGGGGAGCTAGGGGGGGACTAGGGGGGGTGGTGGTCCAGAACCGGCATATATACACTACTAGAGTCAGCTCTTGCTAAGCCATCAGACAGCGCTTATAATCATCAAACGTGATGCTATTGATCGATGAATTTTTTACACCCTTGGAACGCTTACTCACTTTTACGCCACTGTCATATTTTTCCCCATCCTCACCCATCGTAGTAAATGTGTACAGCTTTGCTCGCAGTCCCACAAACTCTGTAATAATTTTACCATTATTTTCATCCTTCATTAGCCCTAGTTGTTCTTTGTTTTCAAGGGAAATACCATACACATTGTCGGGCGGATGGTCAGAGGTATCAAACATTGTATCTACATCACGTTTAAAAATATCGTAGATGTTCGATACGTTAAATTGATAACTAAGGCTGTCTGTGTCATTGTACTTCAATTTAACTTGATTGTTCGAAAAATTGATTTCAATGTAATTATAGTGGAAATCGTAGAGAATGATTTCTGATAGATCTAGAATTGATGCACCTACGTAAATAGGTTTATCGAAGCGAACTTTAACACGATCCAATTCTACGTATAATAACTATATCCTCAACAAATACGGTACAGCTACGAAAGTTTGGTCTCGCAATGAGCGTTCTTGCACCACCTCTTCCCTCCCATTTTGTGACCAATTTAACATCTCTATGATTTCGCACATTCTCCATAGTCTTGCCGAATACGGCGTTATTCATGAGTTTGTAAAAGTTTTTCTCAAATTCATTCCTAGACCGCTTACGCATGTCTGTGTTGAGCGTGATGTAAAGCTCGAGCCATGGAGATTGAGCGAACTGTAAAACTCTGTGCACTTTTGTTACTTTTAATCGTAAACTCGAACACTGTTTCAAATTTCTATAGTGCAATATATATTTTGTTTTGAGGCGAAGGGTGGTCGCGAGTTTGGTGATTTTACTACCTGGAGGAGTGAAATGTTCGGGACAAAGAGGTAAATCTTTATGAACCTCGTGGAGGTCTACAGTATATTCACAATCCACCTCCAGGATGTAACCGCTCGGTGAATCGTCCAGGTGAGTTGATATATCGAAGTGATTATGCTCCCACTCGAATGAACCAATCGGTAAATGTGCACTCATAGCCGCACCGTACAGATTATCTACATCAAAATACATAAGATACGATTCCACGTTACGAGAATCAAAATCTTTCCCCATAAACCTGTTATTGGCCTGAGCGTGTCGATTAGAACATTGTGCTACGCCGCCTCGAATGCTCCTCTCAATAAATAACACCATTTCAGGGTCTTCTAAAAGTTGTAAATTTACTCTAGTATACTTGAGCATCGCGTCAAAAGCAAGTCTCGGTGCTGTGTAGTAGTGCAACGGATCTGAATCGTATGTTTTGAAGCAGCCAGCGCGGAAATTTTTAAAAATATCGGCAAGCAAAAGAACATCGCTCTTTAAATATAAATCTGAATACCCCCTCAATGACTCTAAATGGAATTCCCCCCAAACAGTTTTCGCATGCTCGTAATCGACGTCCCTAATATTTGAATTGGTGAGTTGAGAGTAGAAATGCGTCTTTGCAGGTAATCGCGTTTCATCGAGTTTCCTTCAACAATCGACGTATTCATAGGGAAAAACGCATTCGCGGGTCATCAAACTGAACTGAGTCGGATTATCATAAAATTTACGTGTTATGCGTTTATCGGTATCGGTCAAATATGTGGAAAGTTTATCGATGCTGCTAGCCATAAATCGAAACGAATCGATGAATCTCAAGTGCATCATTGTTCCATCGACGCGTTTCGTGAAGGATATATATTTTTCCTTATTTATGGGTAGCAATGTAATTTTACCGGGGAAAGTTGACGCGAGGGATTTTATCAAAAACTGAGAATCCTAATCAGACAAATTGTGGAAAACTATTGGAATTGTGTGCGACTCTCTGAAATTCAAATTACACCGATTGTGAGCAGGACCACGATATTTACCCGTGAAGTGACAGTAATCGTGACACTTTTTCTTCTCAGGGGTAAACGGCTTTTCACAAATATAACAATTCTTTGCGCGCATGTGACGATCGCGTTGGACTTGGGTAAGAGACTCCATCGGAATTATGTTTTGGATGCGTGACTCTACTTGAATTGACAAATCTTTAAGCTGCTTTATGCAATCGACACCGCGTTCACTGTGGAACTCCGATAAAGTCTCATTGTACGCGCAATATACGTAGTAGCCCACACTGTGGGGACATGCTTTTGAATTTCACAAGTCTTACGAGTTTCAAATTCATCTACGGGTTCGGGGATTAATATACATTCGAGATCGGCGTATACGACAAACGGAACGGTGCCTTTGTTTTGAAAATTGGAAAATGCTAAATCTTTACACTTGGGAAATTCCATGCGTACTTTATTTAGCATAATACAATCTTGTCAATGATTGTCATAGGCGTGTTTCACGCTAAAGTGGCACAAACAATTGTCACATAAAAATAGTTGACCATCATGATTAGACAATTGTTTGCTCACCAATCGGGAATAGTACATTACGATACGAGTGCGCAAAGTAGGTTGTTCCCGCACGAGCGAAGCGAGTGCGGGATTACCTACGTGCGCACGAGTATCGTATACTATTTTTCCTATTAAGTTGCGCAAAGTTCGACCACTACAATTATTGTGAATAATTGAAACGTATAGAATAGTGGTGTTGGGGCGCTGGGACGGGGGGGTTCCGGGGGGGCGAAGCCCCCCCGCCCCAAAAAAACAAATTATAGAACGGTTATAAATTTATTAAATTAAGAAAAATGAGATTTATTTATTATTTTCAATTATTATTAATATTTATCGTAACGTTACAATTTACAAAATGAAACGGTATGTTTTTTAATGACTCTGATGTGGTTATAGATACATTTTTAATGGTTTCTGGTGCCTGATTTGTTTGATTATTTCCAATATCAAGTCTGTTTCTACAATTTTCATACGACTCTTCAGGAGTTTCAGGAATCAGTGTTACTTTTGAGGTATCAGTACATACATTAGCATTTTTAGACGGATTTGGATACAACGTATTATCAAAAATTTGTGATTCTTCATTTTCTGCTATACTCACATCTTCGTTGAGTTTCAAGCGCTTCGAATTCTTTGATGTGGACGGTATGGCACTTTCAATACAATGACCGATTGCTTTTTTGTTCTGCATGGAATCTTCAATATATCCTTCTGCGACTTTGTTTGATTTCCACCCGCCGTGTCTTTTCAAAACTGTTATATCTGCTCCTGCGTCAACTAGTATCGTAGCAGACGATCTTCGAAACGTATGACCCGTATAGAGTTCAGGATTTTCTATTTGAAGATATTTTGCAATTTTTTGAGGTACGTCTCCAACCGTATTAATGCAAAGAGGCTGTAACACACATTTTTCTGCTCTATATGTCAAAAAGAATCTGTTTGTTTTGGAATTGTTTGGGCGTTTTTCCATATACTTTTTCACTATTTTGTAAAATTCACCTACTACCGTAAATCTTCTCACAATTTTAGTTTTTGTTATTTGCAACGTTACGAACAAAAAAGTACCATGATCTTTTACGTCATCCATACATAAGTTAGACAGTTCTTCCCTTCGACAAGCACCGGAAATTCCCATTACTAGTAACGCCTATAAAAGAGATTATATTAAGTTTTCTAATAACAAAACGAATTTTACGTGTAACGCAATCAATTTCGAAGAATTTTTAGACTTCTGAGCTTGATTTTTTCAATTCACGACAAGTGTCGCTATACAGAAATTAATATACATGTATGTATACATACCTTCATTACAAGATACTCTGTATCTGGTGCTTCTTTAAGAAATTTGGACACATCAGCTGTGGTGAATACGTTGGATTTTTTGGGTTTATACCCCGAGCTGTTCTTCTTTAGCAATCCTAGCAATTGTGTATATGTACTGATATCGATATTATCATATGCTTTCATAGTAGTTTTTAACATAGAATATCTAGCCCATAGTGTCGATGGAGCGTACTGCGTAGACATTTCATTAAAATACACAAGTAAAACAGTTTCGGCGAATGACGTTGTCTTCTTTGTGCTGCGCCATTTCTTAAATTCGTTGTACACTTTTGTGTACTTTTGTTTGGAAATGTTCGGCAATGAATTTAATGCTATCTCCTTCGCTGCAGCGAGCATTTCAGCTGGCACATCATTAGACATCTCCTCACCCTCGCTATCCGTATCACTTTGTACATTATTCATAGTTATTCACTCACACTTTACTCTCAGCTCTCAGCTCAGCGCGCCGGTTTGTTTAGATCTTTGTCGTCTGGAATGTACCTGTCAAAACGTGCATTATGTGTTTTGTATTCTGCCGTTTTCTTAATACGGACAACGAACGTCGAAGTATCGCTCGCACGTGTTAATGCGAAGAGAGTGTCTCAGAGATGGCGCGCGCGTATATACCTTGGAATCGCTCGTATACTTTTATACATTCCCGCACGCTCACCACATTCCCGCACGCTCAGCTACATCCTCGTTCGCTCAGTTGCATTCTCGCACGCTCTTGTCAACGTGTGGGAAAGTGGTACTTTGCGAACGCAAATGCATGCGCAAAATCGAACTTTGCGCACGATAATAGGAAAAGATCTTTAATCCAAGCAAAGTGGAATCTCGGTGCAAACTCACCAGTCATATCGTCTTCCAGATTACTCTCAACCATTAGAAGATGGATCGTGTCAATGTTTACGCGATGCAAATTTTTACTCAAATAAATTGGCAACATGACGCGTTTATTTGATTTTGCATGATGCGAAAAGGTTTGAGATTCTATACCATATACCTTAATGCGCAAATTATTCAATCCCAAGCTTTTCACATCATGTAGAATAGCAGGGAATATGATACCTGTACAGTCCAACTCGGAAATATAGCGACGATAGTTGTGAGTCCTATCGGTGTGGGTGTTGACCGGGTGGGGGGCTACTGTGACGGACCAGAGAAGGCATCTTTCGTCCTCGTTCCTCACGTTGATCACAGCCTTCTTATGTCGAATGTCTTGGGGCAGCTCGATGAATGTTGAAGCTGCCGCGGCGAGAGGCTGGTAGCGGTTGATATTTACAACGATGTTGAGGATCTCAATCATGCTTCAACCGGAATCGCGTTGTTCGAAATCTTCTACCTTCGATAGCAGATCACCCCGTGCACGTATAAACCAGCCATTTATATCGCTCGATGGGAGAAGAATCGCCACGCTGGATATGTTGAAGCTCTTAACTTCGGTGGAGATCTCTTCGTGTTTGACATTTTCGAATTTGCACGATAATATGAGGTTAACCTTCACATTTCCCTCCTCGCGCAGTACCAGCTTCAACTTCTCGGTGACGACGCGCTGCACATCGTCCAGAAAGGCGTCCAAATTTTTATGACGGAGATTTGGGACAACCCCTAGTCTGATTCGGCTGGCAGAAGCACCATCCACATCGTGCCACTGTACACCCGCAGGAGTACCGATATTTCCACCCGTCACCACTACTCGCTGCTGCAACTGCTTGATCTTCGTCACCCAAGATTGTAGGAGTGTGATCGTATGTTGGATCCGTATTTTCGCACCAACGGTTGTTTCTCGTTGCATGAAAATATTGCGCAGAACTTGGATATTCGCAATTCAAATACCAGTCCAATGATTGATGACAGCGTCATTCTCTTCTCCGAAGGTTGCTCTCTTAGCAAATTGTACGTCCCCTCCATCTGCTCTGCAAGTCCCATATATGTTTCGGCGGCCATGACTTTGACGTTGATATAAGCAGAACTCTGTATAACTTTTGACTTGCACGTATCGTGTAGACTGATGAGTCTGCATCGGATGCGTTGAGCTTGTACAGGGACAATCTCTTGAAACTATACATACAATGCGCATGCGCGAGTTTTATCGGCTGCTCGGGCAGGCTGGCCACTCCGAGTTTCAGCTGTCAAACTCTGTTTCTGGCGGCGATGTAGTTCATACGAATTTTTAAGGTTAGAATCTCAAACAGTCGAGGTAGTGACTCGGGAAGTTGATGCTAAAGCTCTTGAAAATTGGCTTTATTCGACTGGAATGAGAAATCTGTTTGAATGTTGGGTGGTTGGAAGACGCAGCAGGTAGGTGGGAATACTTTATTTTATCACTTTTATTATTTCGTACATTAGAAATAAAAATCAAATTTTTTTCTTTCAACAGGTGTGACGGCCAAAATAATTACATCTCTAATATTTACTGTTATCTGCCTATTCAAATTATCACACGTACAAAGATGATCGCCACTTTCAAGCAACTCAGCAACTTTCTCACTCTCTTGTGATTGCAGGCGGTAATATTAAATTTTATCACTTTTGAAAATGAGACATTGAACCGAGCGTTCAAGAAATTCAAATATCTCACTATCTGTAATAGGAATGTGAATCTTTTTTTTCTCGAAAAAGTTCAACAAAATTCACAAATAGTCGATAGTCAATGTATTTTTTCCGATCAATAAATTATTGCCATTACAATAAAAAATTTTCCAATGATTATCAGAGTTCATTTCTTAAATTTTCAATGATGTTCGATTAAATAAATGAAGGGAACCTAATACTCAGATTGAAAATTCAACTAATATTAGATTTATTGAAAAGATTTCTGTATTTCATGTTAGTGCAGTTCGAAACAAAGAAAATCTAATCGGAAGCGTAGAACTCAGGAACGTAGATCACATCCTGTGACGCAAGATGAAAATCAACTTTCTCAAAATGCGCCTTAACGTCACAATTACCTTCAAGGACAATCATGTTTTAGAGTAATGTCAGAACATTATTACGAGGACATTGACTTATCGGATTCAAGATTGTATTCCTTGTTCCATCAAAATAAATAAATATCTAATTTTTAACGAAGTTCATGAAGATTTCTTTCCAACTAATGTAATGCGATACAATATCTTGTTCATAGTCCTCCGTACATCATCTTGTAACAAGGATATTTGGAAAGAGTCCCTTTGTTGCAGGAACCATTATAAAATTCTTGGTTTTCAATTCGTGCTACTGAATAACTTCTGCGTTTCAGGTTCCATTTCCAATCTCAAAATGAGATTTTTCTTGCTCCAGACAATGCTAATATGAAATGTAGAAATAATTGCGGTAAATGGAGATTCACAAGCTTTCAGTCTTAGCGTAGGACCCTAAAAAGAGTGTAAAATTGAATTTGGTTTTAAGTTATCGCGCAATTAGCTAACCACATGACACCGTCAACTGAGATTAAATTTAAAGACACTTTTAACTGAAGTTATTTAACAATTCTAGATTTAGATTGATTCAGTTTGCCTAGCAAAATTCAACCCTACAATCTAATTGAGGACTTGAAAAACTATTTATCCGAATTAAATGCCAAAGAGAGTAAAAGTAAGCTTAAAATAGGATACGAAATTATATGGTATAAAGTTTGAAAAACAATGCTGGTCAATAATAATGCTTGAATTACAATGGTGCACAGAATGATTCCTCGGTAGAATGAATTGGCAGCAACGGTTAAGTAACAAACTTATCGCTATTGGCTCGATCAAAGTAAAATAATGGGATATTCAGCCATTATGATCTGTAGTATATCCCGCTCTTCAATTTTGCCTCAACTGATGTTAAGAAGGTGGCGATGGCCTGATGAAATTCACTCTGGTACCTGATATCTGACGGAACAACCAGGTTCGATGGTTATAATGATTGCACCGCTCGAGAAACCAGGATCCTTGCTACCTAAACGTTTTGACCATCAGGTAAGGCATAATTTTCCTCGTGTTAATCAAAGTTTAAACTTCGAGCCTGCTGAAAGAAAAACTAATTTTATCATTGAATACATGTTAAAATATTGTAATAGTCAAAGATCACGTAATTAGAAATTTATCTACATGCTTTCATGCCTGACAAATTTAGTCCCGCTTTGACAATGAATTGTTTCGTACCTGAAAATATTAGAAGCTATTATTATCAGACAGGATCTTTTGGTATTTTTGGATACAAGAAGTTTCCAATAAAATGCACAGAAAATAAATCGTTAATGAGACGCATTTTCAATTTTATGTAAATAAAGAATCTGTTCACAATAAACTTTGTTTTCACTTACCTACCTCCGTTTGTCCAGACTCCCACTTGTTAATGACATTTCACATTGAATTTCAGATTTCTCCTTTCAATAAATAACACCCAATTTCTGTATCATTTGATATTTGCTTTTCCGTTAAATTCTTTATTGCGTCGGTTGAATATCTTCCGATATCGACCACGGTATTGCTGAACGATACTGTTCTTCTTAAACAATTCACGTTACGTAAAAATAAACAACAGCATAACCTCAATCCACGGCTTTACGCGCGAGAGATTTACAGCTTTAGTTTCATTTTGTGTACGTCGGCGCTCTGCTCAGCAGACGGAAATATCGCCGCAGGGCGATTTTACCGACCAATGAGATTGAATTATTTGGCGCATGCGCATTGTATGTATAGTTTCAAGAGATTGTCCCGGTATATAGGCCGATAGATCGCAAGAATTTGAGTGTGATGGTGGAGGGTCCAATCCTTGTACCACCCCCGCCATCAAAGAATCAAAAATGTTTATGGTATACAGGTCTCTCCTGCACACCCCAACCCCAATCAGCGCGGGACATGTGATGGGAAAAATCGGTCAACGAAAAGCAGGTAGCGAGTAGTGTTCGACGTGAAAAAAAATCTTGTCTTGCCCGCTCTTGACTGGCTGGTATATGCACGTACAGTTTTTTGCGTTTTACAACTCTTTATTGCGAACAAGTCCGAGCCTGCACACCCCCAACCATATTAGCGTGGGGTATGGAACGAGAAAAAAATCGGCCAACGAAAAGCTGGTATTACGCAGTGTTTGGCGTGAGAAAAATCTTGTCTTGCCAACTCTTGACCAGATGGTATGTGCACATGCAGTTTTTGGGTTTTATGACTCGTTAATTAGCGTGGGACATGTGATGGGAAAAATCGGTCAACGAAAAGCGGGTAGCGAGTAGTGTTTGACGCGAGAATGTGCACATACAGTTTTTGGGTTTTATGACTCGTTAATCAGTGTGGGGCATGTGATGGGAAAAATCGGTCAACTAAAAGTAGGTAGCGAGCAGTGTTTGGGGCGAAAATGTGCACATACAGTTTTTGAGTTTTATGAGTCGTTAATCAGCGTGGGGCATGTGATGGGAAAAATCGATAAACGAAAAGCAGGTGAGCTCTTGAGAAAATTTTCTTATAGCTTATACTGCCCCCGCGTCACACTTTTGTCTATATGTCACGTGGTGCATGCTCTACGAATGATTGGCTGGCTGGCTTTTGCTCGGTGGAGGGCGGGTGCGACTCCTTTAGTATAAATTCGAACAGCGGTTTGAAACTTCTCTTGTAATTTTGAAAATCCTTTGTGAGAAAACAAGCGTTTTTGATAAAGTGAGTTGTGAGAAAGAGAAAAAAAAAACAAAAACGGTGTTCATTTGAAAAATCTGAAGACTTCACCGAGTTTATATTTTTTTCCTATTATCGTGCGCAAAGTTCGATTTTGCGCATGCATTTGCGTTCGCAAAGTAACACTTTCCCACACGTTGACAAGAGCGTGCGGTAATGCAACTGAGCGAACGGGGATGTAGCTGAGCGTGCGGGAATGTGGCGAGCGTGCGGGAATGTATAAGAGTATACGAGCGATTCCAAGGTATACACGCGCGCGCCATCTCTGCGGCACTCTCTTCGCATTAACATGTGCGAGCGATACTTTGACGTTCGTTGTCCGTATTAATTAAGAAAACGGCAGAATACAAAACACAGAATGCATGTTTTAAAGATGTAAACAAACCGCTCAGCGCGCCGGTTTGTTTACATCTTTGTCGTCTGGAATGGACCTGTCAAAACGTGCGTTCTGTGTTTTGTATTCTGCCGTTTTCTTAATACGGTCAACGAACGTCGAAGTATCAGTCGCTTAGCATCCGCTCTTTAGAAAGAACAAATAAAGTGTGAGTGAATAACTATGAATAATGTACAAAGTGATACGGATAGCGAGGGTGAGGAGATGTCTAATGATGTGCCAGCTGAAATGCTCGCTGCAGCGAAGGAAAAAAAAATGTACCGTTTCATTTTGTAAATTGTCACGTTACGATAAATATTAATAATAATTGAGAATAATCAATAAATCAGATTTTTCTTAATTTAATAAATTTATAATAATTCTATAATTTGTTGTTTTTTGGGCGGGGGGGCTTCGCTCCCCCGAACCCCCCCGTCGCAGCGCCCCAACGTCCCCGTTCTATACGTTTCAATTATTCAAAATACTTGTAGTGGTCGAACTTTGCGTAACTTAATAGGAAAAATAGTATACGATACTCGTGCTACGCCAATCCTCTTACGATACTGTGAATGTTGATTTGGATTCCGTAATGATTATTGCATTAGATTAGTATGTTAACAAAGTTTTTCGATTTGTTTCAACTTTTCTGTATTCCCTATCATCATATCCATAAAATTTCTGGAAAAATTTTAGAATCGTACCAAAAAAAAAATGAACGGATGGAAAAGAGAATCGTCAGACTGCCCACCCAATTCACCACCACGATCGCCGACTTATAAGCGGGTGTGCAGAGAGGTGGCTTACGATGAGGAGGAGGATGATGATAAAATGATCGATAGTGATGCCGATACGTTGATTATCGACACCGAGCCATGTATTGACAACAGTGCTGGTGATGATGATCGCGAGTTTGAACAAAATTTGGCTGGAGAGCATCATCATCTAGAATCATTACCATCACCGACTGATGTGGAGGATGAGGAGGAGGAGGATGAGGGGGAGGGGGAGAAGGAGGAAGCGGAGGTGGAGGGTGTATGGAATGACGACGATGTTGATGACGAGCGGGTGGAGTTTGCTAATGATTTTGACGGTTGCGAAGATGTACGCCTCAGATTCGGATTGCTTCTTGATGAGATTGATCAAATCCATCAACTGCTGGGAGACATCGATAAAGCTGACGATGATGGTTATTATTCGGACGAGGATTGGTATGTAACACTGCATTAAAATAAAATTTGAGTATCTTCCATACTTTCGTCGTATCACTCATTTTGAATATGTGGAAACTTTTTTGGGTTGGAGATTTATCATGTATATAAATGGTGAGTGCAGCAGCATCAACTTTTCTATTTCGGTTTGCTCTTTTTACAGATTTTTCATCACGAATCAATTTTGAAAAAATGGCATCTCATTCCCATCACGAGTATGATTCAAGTGATGATGATGATGGTGATGAGCGGGCAATCGTTGATTGGGGTGAGGATGAAGAGGCTGAAGAAGAGATAATTATAGACTTTTCCGAAGCAACACCCGAGTTCTCGTTGGAGGAGCTTCGAGAACTCGTTGAGGACGCGTGAGCTGCTCGAGTGGGGCCAAACAGCCAACATTATATGAATTACGGGGATATATGTATAGAAATAATTATTGAAAAATGGGCGAATGAAACTATCGTAATAATTATAGATGTCGAAAATACCGATGATGATGATGACGATGATGATAATGTTGGCGAACAGGATAACGATAATGATTTTATGGATTACTTTGAGGAATAAACCACACTAAATTCACAATTATTGATTATATATTTTTCACAAGTAAAAATTCATAGCATTTACATTTTGTATGACAAGAATGGGTGAAAGTTATAAAGATATATATTTGTAATGTATCCTATTTCTAGATTATAATTTTATCGAATAGTAAATTTTTTTAATTCTATGTATAAGCTATGATATAATTGAAATTAATTGTATTGAATATTCTACATATAATCCAAATCTTGGTTCTCATCCATGTTAAATGTAATAAATACTAAATTTTCTTGGGAACTTGGACAGAATTGATCAGATTCAACTTATCAAAATTTGCAACGTTTCGTTGGTTTCATTTATTTTCCAACTTCATCAGGCAAGCTGTAACAGATTTACATAAACTTTAAAATTAAGTTGCATAAAACAATAGACATGATACATGTAAGTTACAAATTCAGAAATAATAAACTAAACAAAATTACAAAATATTTACTTTTGAGGTTAAATCATCGTTAAAATCCTCTGGTCCATAACATCAAGTCAAAAATATGTTTAAATAAGACTAGACAGATATATACATTTTTTTAATAAAATTATAAATTCATTGTGCCAATAAATCAATTTAAATAAAATAAAATGGACAAATATAATGATGGACAAATACACATGTCAAACGTAGTGACTCTACTACTCTCACACAGTGTGATAGTACGTGTGGAGGTCGCATTATTTGTATTATCAACATGACTCTGTTGTCCATGACTAGTACTATTCATATTGTGCGCGAAAGTTCAACCTCTAAGTAAAATAAAAATAATTACTATGACTTCACTAAATCCTTAACATCATTTATCAGGTTACTGTAAATTGTACTGAGGTTTTGCGTGTCGGATCTAAAATTGACACAATTCATCGCCTTAATAAAAATCATTTCACTTAGGTTTCTCTTCATGTAATTTTTCTCCAGATCTAAAATCTCAACATCCTCGAACTGAAATTGTGTCAATTTTAGATCCGACACGCAAAACCTCAGTACAATTTACAGTGACCTGATAAATGATGTTAAGGATTTAGTGAAGTCATAGTAATTATTTTTATTTTACTTAGAGGTTGAACTTTCGCGCACAATATGAATAGTACTAGTCATGGACAACAGAGTCATGTTGACAATACAGATAATGCGACCTCCACACGTACTATCACACTGTGTGAGAGTAGTACAGTCTGTGATTTAAGAGTCACTACGTTTGACATGTGTATTTGTCCATCATTATATTTGTCCATTTTATTTTATTTAAATTGATTTATTGGCACAATGAATTTATAATTTTATTAAAAAAATGTATATATCTGTCTAGTCTTATTTAAACATATTTTTGACTTGATGTTATGGACCAGAGGATTTTAACGATGATTTAACCTCAAAAGTAAATATTTTGTAATTTTGTTTAGTTTATTATTTCTGAATTTGTAACTTACATGTATCATGTCTATTGTTTTATGCAACTTAATTTTAAAGTTTATGTAAATCTGTTACATCTTGCCTGATGAAGTTGGAAAATAAATGAAACCAACGAAACGTTGCAAATTTTGATAAGTTGAATCTGATCAATTCTGTCCAAGTTCCCAAGAAAATTTAGTATTTATTCTACATATAAACCCGAATATAATTGTATATGTTGTAATAAATTCCATTGCTATTTTGGCAAATATTGTCCATATTATCTATACACACGATTGCAACTTAGACATTCTTTAATTAGAGGATTCGGTCCATCCACCATATCGCCATCGGGTCCTGGTGTGTAATGTGTGCTACATCTGCGGAAACTTGCGATGACGTAGTCCATTTTCATATTCTCTGGTAGTTTATCCCACGCATCATTGATGGAGTTTGATGCGAACGTGTAGATGAATTCTTTTGTTAAAAAGGCTGTATCCTCGGACATCACTGCCTTTAAATTGTCCAAGTCTTTGTACAGACGGAAGGATTTCTCGAGGGAGCTGGTACACTCCTTCGAATACCATCTCCTTAGTCGCTGCACATTTTCAAAGGCGCAGTTGAATGCCGAGATGTATTCAGAGTTGTCATCATACCAAATTGAGCCTGGCGCTGCTGCTTGCTGGAGGTTATTCGCTGAAGAGTATCCATGGTTCAAGTCATGCCACGGTGCCGCTTCCATACACCTCAATTTTTCCAGTGCAGGGGGTATGATATGCAAATCTTCCATATTAATAATCCTCGTTGTGCCATCGACAATCTCTGTCAGCCATGCTTTCTTCTCCGCCCCTTTGACGTATACGTAACACGCATTTCCAACCATTTTTCTCACAATCTTCGTCACATTCTCGTGAGATTTTTTGCCCGCATTCCATGATATTGCGTGGTGATTGTGTGTCAACCATACATTGGTAGCTCTACATTCAAGTGGTAAGCTTGCCAAATCATAGGACAGCTTGAAAATGATGTAATCCAGACCCGACCTGTTTACATTGATGACTGCGACTTCCTTGGGTACGAACTTCATGATATGACCAATAAATCATTGCACGTCTTGGATTATCGCCATGTTGAGGAGTGGGAATGTTGCGCTCGATTATATACTGACGGATGGTATGTGGAAGACTGACTATTCCATCTCCAGCACACCCGCTTTTACCCCCTCATGGATGAATTTTGTGGAAGTAGAGGGGGATCGCATAGTTCATTTAAGGCGCATAACTGCATGAAAATTCGAACTTGTTAAATTCTCCACCAAGGTATTTCATTTGCAGACGATTTTCCCCGGCCATGCTACACATTTCAGTCAGCTGACTGGAATCTTCTTGTAGAACTCTTGCGATTCTCGGTGGTAAGAAGACGTTGTATTCTCCATCGAATTTTGTTTTGACCAATCGTAACCCGATGACATGATACACTTCCCCAATTTCGAGTTCCGACATCTTCTTGGTTGGCAGATCTCCAGGCGGCTGACATGGTTAACTTTTGCTAGATCCATCGCGTTTCGAGGTTATTTCAGAAGCGAGAACAGTTCACAATAAGAATACGATGAGAACAGAGTGACGATCACGATAGGCGTACGCTTTATGTACCACCCACCCCCACTACAATTTTCCATTGGACAAGTCTCGACACGCATTTGGTGCGAAGAATTTTTATGGGACCACCCCCATTGCCCCAGATTGATTTGAGTGCATCACCACCAGCAAAGTTCATTGTCGGCACCATCTCAAAGAGCAATTTCCTGGAATTTTTTCAATAGATCTAGCGGGTTTTCACCCTATCCGATTTATGCGCGGCTTTCCGGCGCCAAACAAGTCTCGACAGGAATTATTTTGTGCGTGTGTGTGTGTGTGTGTCAAATCCTATGAAAATAGCCATCTTGCGGCAAACCACGAAAATGATCAACGGTGGAGGTGGGAGCGAGGGGGGGGGGGGCTAGGGGAGAGCTAGGGGAGAGCTAGGGGGGAGCTAGGGGGGAGCTAGGGGGGAGCGCCGCCATTGTGTGGTCCAGAACTGTCATATATACACTACTCATCATGAAAATCGTCGATGATTCTAATGAGATAACTGAACTTAAATAGATTGATTTTGAATTACGTTAGATATTTTCACCCGCGACATACTGGTTCCTGTGATAAATTATTCTTACATGTTTGCATTGAAGGCTATCATTTCGGAAAATGCTTCGTTTGATGTTGAAAGTTCTAATGGATCAATTACTCCATCTGGTACATTTTCGTCTTCAAATTCTTGATCGGACACGTCGTCGTCTAGGAAGAGTTCGTCGTCATTGTCTCCAATAACGATTTCTTCCTCAATGATTATCTTTTCTGTAGGTTTAGCTGCGTCTTTTTTGTCAGTTTCTTTCCTTCATCTTTTCTTTCTTCACTCATATTTTTAATTATTTGATGTTCCATTTTTACGTTAGTGCACTTTTACAATTACATTTTTGCCTCTTGGTTACTATGGAATATTGTTTAATCTAGTTTGGTAGATTTTTTTGGTATTTGATCAGTTCAACAATTCGAACCATTGAATGTTGTTTGACGAACTTCAGAGTTTCACCATGATTATTTGCAAATGTATATTATGTGTATAAGATGCTCCACTTGTAAGGTGATCGTACTCGTGAGCTTTTCCATTGAATTGGTAACATAAAGCGCGTTCATCAGAACACATTTTTATTCTACTTAGCGAAATAAAGATGAATAGTCTAAAATTTATTTGAAAAATGAAATTTTTTGTAATATTTCATCAAACACTTTTCTTTTCAATGTCAGGTAATGAGTCTTCATTTATCCGAATCCAAAAGATTCCTTGAAAGAAAATTCGTTCTGATGAATATTCTTTTCATGACCTGATTTCTTATTTCGGCGGAGAAGCAGAAATACGATATCACCTTAATAAAATTATGGAAACTCCTGTATGATTGTGCGGTTATAATACCTGTGGAATATATCACAGCAATCGATTGTTTATATTGACCTTCATACATATCTCGATCCATACAAATCAGATGTTTGTTGGCATGTTACTTTCCGTAATATGTTTACTCGATTATTATCTGACTATGAATATGGAAAATAAAGTGCAACAAGATTTATTCACTTCTAATCAAGTATTAGATGATATTCAAGTAAATGATTGTACTGTGTGATTAATAATGTGTGAGTAATAACCTATACCCAGGTAGCAAATTCATAACCCAGTAACGTAACAAATACTTGAATCTTGTTCCTTCCGAAATCAAAGTTACATCACACGTGCTCTACATATGACGTACATTTACTCTATTATGTCCGCCACAAAACACTATGGTCGCTATATAACACGCACAGAACAGAGATACGTATCAATGATATCACAAATATAGATGAGATTCATATCCTTCCAAGTCCGTTATGTATAATTTATGTTCTCATTTTTTACATCCAGCGCATGGCAGTTATATTTTGCAGTGACAGATCACATTCCTATCTGTTACGTAATACATCCAAATCAGAGCCATTGAATAAATGTACTTAATACATAACTGTCACTCCGTCACAGTGATCAGGAAGGGAGAAAAAGCGCGATGAAAATGTCAGGGAGAACGGCTAATGCAGAAAGTTTCCGTATCATCTGGACATTAAAAATTCGCAATGATCAAAATCCTATCAGATCCTTCTTCAGAATTATCAACAATTGTGTATATGTAAAAACGAATTCTCCAGAACTTCGACTGCCCATCGATCGCTCGAAGTTCCCAGCTCACCTATTCCATATTATGGGCTCAAACCACGTTTTTAATTTTTTCTGGTAATTTTTATATTTTTTTTTTCTTGAATTTTTTGGATTTTTAATTTTTCTAATTTTTGTATTTTTATTGAAATGTTACGTCCTCCAGACTTCATATTCCTTTCCCACACTCTTAGTTACCTTACGATCTGTAGTCTACTCTTATCGTTCGCGAGTCAGCAGATTCTTCCGTAACTCGCGGCTAGCTTGCCTCTTACATCCCGCAAAACTAGGCAGATCCATCCTAGCGCTTAAGCAAGACACCTATCCCTCTAAACCAAGACCATACCTTTTTCCCTCGACCGACTCCGTTGCATTGACTACTAATAAACAATCATATACTTTAAATCGATTACCTTCCCTTAATACCGATCCCTTTCTATTCCATTCACTTCCTGCATTGGGAGTAGTAGCACGCGAGTGCATAGTCGACGTGAACGGACCCTATTATAGCCAAATAACACCTTGGCTGGGCGTGGAGTAAGCTCCGATTGCCGCTCATCGGAGCCTACGCATTCTACCCCGTAACATTTTGGTGGCAGCGGACAGGATCGTCGACCTACCCCTCAGTGCAGTGCTGCATGATTTCTACGGAAGCGTTCAGTGCTCAAAATTTCTAACGCCGTACCAATCAGTGATAGCCGTGTTACGAACGAACTCCGGCCCACAAAGTACTTTGACAGGCATCCTGAATATATTCAACTCGCTACGGACATAGGCTCTGCAAAGAGTCCCCAATTTCAATAACTCCGTCATATTTTGGTACTATTGAAATTCATCGTTACGTACGACGTCGAATCACTGTGTAGCGAGTGGAAATTCAGTGCGATAGCCAAGTTAAGCTACACACCGCATCTGAACACATCACCATTCGAACCGACAAATATTGAATGGACCCTTCCCGCTCGTTCGGACTCCTGCAACCCTGTTGAGACGAGGATCTGGACCCGAGAGTGGCATCGCCCTAAGACCTGGATTACCACACTTATTTATCAACACGCCACGGAGTACCTTATCTATACCCTCCTCGTGCCGACGCATGACGTGTATCGCCTCCTCAAGTTTCACCTGCGTCCAGCTGCCTACAACCATGCTGCACTCTGTTTTTGCGTTTGCCTTCGCCCTGTAAGTCTACTCTATGTCTTAGTGTTGAGTTGATATTTTTATTCCTGTACTTGCAATACCCTGCTTGAATCGACATGGCACCAACTAACCAAACCGGTTCAAACTTTTGGTCAGTAAAAGATGTCTTGCCGACAATCCCCCCTTTCGACGGCCACAACATGCCCTTCGACTCATTTGTAGAACAATTACGTCACGTAGAGACTTTTATAAAAGCTTCGGATAAAATGACATTCGCCAAATTTGCGCAATCAAAGGTTACAGGCCCCGCTTCTCAATATTTAATAGACATTAACTCTAATGACGTCGAGGATCTCATAACTGCCCTTAGCAGAGCATACCGCCCGGATATCCCCCTACGCCAGTTATCTGCTCAATTAGATAGAATGACACAACAACCATATGAGCGCATCATAGATTACTCGTGCAGAATAAGAGCAATATCAAAAGAAATAAGCACAGCGATCATAGCCAAGCACCCACCAGACTTAGCAACGCTTCTAATGAATGATCTAAAGAAGGATACCTCTAGACCGTTTGTTAGAGGGCTTCGTCCAGAATTGGAGTGGAGAATCGCTACTATCAGACCATTACCAACCTTCGAAACTGCCGTCAGCATCGCCGAAGGTGTAGAAGCCGAGCTAATTAACCGTCAGATGCAATTCTCTGCACAATATTTTACCCCCGCTACACCCATGTGCCTGCCGTTACCCCCCCCCCCCCCCCCCCCATACTGCTCCTCCGTTTCAGGTGCCCACCACGACCTCCTTCATCCCCCCCCCCCCCCCCCCTGATGTCATTGCCCACAGCTGGTTACGTTTATCAACCAGCGTCCCGTACCGAACCCGGAACCTACGCCCAAGCGCTCGATCCGAACACCAGTTCTGCTGACCACGTTAATGCTCTGCCCAGAACTTGTCAATTTTGTAACCACCAGGGTCACTCCATCACGGAATGTCACCGTTTGCAAAGTAAAAGATATTGTACTAAATGTCGCAGAATGGGCCACTTCCACAATGAATGCAACCGGACCAACAGAAACCAAGAACTATACTGCGACAATTGTAATCGCAGAGGCCACACAGTAGACCGATGTAGATCCTTTCCGCGTAATAACCAAGGCAATGCAGGTCCAAATGAACATTTAGACGGGAACATCGCCCGCGGGGAGAACGCGCCCGCGAGCAATGCAAACAACTAGCGTTCCGATCTTCACGTCATATCCTCATAACAACTTCAGCTGACCCTACACTAATTTCGATCGACACCCCCGAGCAAATAAAAATATCTACATTTGTTATTGACACCGGTGCAGACGTCAACTTGGTTGAAGAAAGTTCCGTTAGGCCCCTCGTACGACGAACAACCGACGAACGTTTGCCGCTAACTGGTATAACAGACAAAAAGACGCAAACTATCGCAAAAACTGAAATACGTTTTAATAATAAATCTCATACCTTTCACCTGGTCCCTGACTTGTTTTCGATTCCGCACGACGGTATCTTAGGCCAGCCCTTCTTACGAAAAGAGAAAGCAACTATTTCTTTCAACTCAAACTCGGTGATGCTTGGATCCTCATTGCCAATCCACTTTGATGAATTCGATGAACCCTCGTCCACGCTCGAAAAAACGCGCGTAATTACAATACAGGCCCGTACCGTGAAAGCCATCCCACTAATAGTTGCGAACCCAGACACTGAAGTAGGCTACCTAAAACGCGTCGATTTAGGCAACAATGTTCTATGTGGTGAAGCGTTAGTTGAAAACCAGAACGGCATCGCTTACTCGTACGCGTTCAATTGTAACGAATCTGCTGTAGAGATAAGACTCTCAACAGTAACCCTAGACGACTTCGACGAGCCACTGAGTACAGTCATGCCCAACGCTACCCCCACTGCACCGAGTAACCACCACAGCGAAGCCCGCGCCAAAACCCTCGTTTCGCACCCAAGCCCTCTCCTCAGTAATTCATTAATCCTTTCTACCGCCAAGCGTACATCGCGACCGACTACTAATCCCCCTCCCCCTGCCCCGTCCAGTCCACTGACCTCGCGCAACTGCAATCCGATCCTCCTATCGCCGACGACAGTACACCTTGTCCCTGTGCCGCAACAGTGCTCTTGACCGACGGTAGGTTAGAAAGATTGGATGTCCTAAGGAGCAGCTTACATCTTGATCATTTAAATGACACCGAAAAACAATCTATATTCAACCTCGTAACAGAATTTAACCATCTCTTTTATCTCCCAGGTGATAAATTAGGCCACACCAATTTATCTCATCACACTATCCCCACGACGGACAATACGCCTATTCGTACCAAACAATACCGTTTTCCCAAGATTCACAAAGACGAAATCGAATCCCAAGTTGATAAACTACTCAAGCAAAATCTTATTAAACATTCCTCATCTCCGTATAATTCCCCGGTGTGGATCGTTCCAAAAAAACCGGATAGTAACGGCAATAAACGATGGCGTATGGTAATCGACTGCAGAAAACTTAATGAAAAAACAGTCGGCGACGCATACACCATGCCCGATATCACGGAAATCCTTGACCAGCTTGGCTCAGCTAAATACTTTCCATATTCGACCTTGCTGCCGGGTTCCACTAAATTCCCATGCATCCGGATCACAGCACGAAAACCGCATTTTCGACACCTAGAGGCCATTATGAATTCTCTCGTATGCCCTTCGGACTAAAGAACGCCCCCGCCACGTTTCAAAGGCTCATGGACCAAGTCCTCCTAGGCCTACAAGGCAACGAGATGTTCGTATATTTAGATGACATAGTTATTTACGCTCGAAACTTGCAAGAACATAAAATTAAATTCCGGAAATTAATGAAGCGACTAACCGCTGCTGGTTTAACTCTACAGCCAGACAGGTGCGAATTCCTGCGCAAGGAAGTCGTTTACCTCGGACACCTTATAACTGAGTCAGGAGTAAAACCTGACCCTGGTGAACTAATAGCTGTAAAAGAGTATCCCGTCCCCAGTAGTCCCAAAAATGTTAGACAGTTCCTTGGCCTTTTAGATTACTACCGATGATTTGTTCCAAATTCTGGAAAAATTGCTAAATGCCTTAACAATTCAACGAAGAAGGATACCCCTTTCGTCTGGACGTCCGAACACCAGTCTGCCTTCGAAACCTTACGCGATTGTTTATGCAAAGAACCAATTCTACAACACCCGGACTTCAACAAACCATTTGCGCTCACTACAGACGCGTCAACATTCGCGATAGGTGCAGTTCTCGGTCAAGATAAAGACGGTGCCGACCTACCAGTAGCATACGCGTCCCGAGCCCTCAAGCCCGCTGAATTGAACTACTTAGTACCTGGTAAAGAATTCTCAGCCGCCTACTGGAGTATGAATCACTTCCGCCCCTACATCTATGGTCAGAAGTTCACTTTAATAACAGACCACGAGTCACTCAAATCGGTAAAAAGCGTCAAGAAGCCTAATTTCCGTTTATCACGGTGGAGCTTAGAACTGGCAGAGTACGACTTCGATACGAAATACAAGTCCGGAAAATCTAATACCAACGCTGATCCTGACCTGACCTGACCTTTTTTTTTTTTTTCCTGCGGCGAAGGGGAAATCTTTGAAAGACATTGTCATGTTCATTGGAGTCCTCGGATAGTGCCGGATTCTTACCGGCTAAAACCCCTCCGCTGCTCATCACCCAGGGCGAGGCGGAACCGCTCTCGCATTATTTCACCTTGCCCCTGTGGCCGGCCTGTTATCATGGCCTTTCTCTTCCTCCTGTGACTTGACCCGCTGTCGACGCGGAGTTCGCTGACGCATACTCCCCGCCGGCCCGTCACGCCCAAACCTTCACGCCAGTTTTTATTGCATGTGTCCTATTTGCTATATATCTATAACCCCCTACCCATACGCAATAGTGTACTAAAGTCAGGTATTCTCAACCTTAGTTTAGCTATAGCCTAACACTTATTGTCTATTTGTTAGTTATAATCCACTATTCATGCGCAGTAGCGCATTTGTCTGATTCATACGCGGTAGCGTATTTGCCTACGTCCATTGTACGCAACAGTGTATTTCTGTCTGATCTTACTATTTAATTAATTGTAGTTTTAATATTAATTTTATTCACCTACGTCAAGCCTGCCGTGTAATGCGGTACTGCCGACCGGAATTTGCTGACGCAGCAGTTCGGCAGCCCGTGCTCGGTGTTTGACGCCGCTCAGCCCGTGACCCACTACCGCCGGCATTTTGCTGACGCAATTACTCCGGCGGCTTTGACTCACTTCCCAACACCATTAGTTAATTGCTCGGTGCTGATGACCGCTTTATTATCCAGGTTAATTGTTTTATTTCACCATCTCATATTACATTGTCCCGTAGGTTATGAGATGTCTTTTCTTACCTATTTCACCTATTTCATCACCGTCACCACTGATTGCGCTTCCGCTTGTTCTCTCCTCCTGGTCCTTTGGTTCCTGTGGCGGACACCCGCCACTGGCGAGAAAAACCGTTGAAATATTTTCATTTCCAACTAGCCTTCGAGTGTCCAGGCCTCGCCTCGCTAGCCGAGGGCTAAGGGTTTGACCGCGCCGGAAATTTCCCTACATGTGGCATTTTTGGCGCGACGCGACCCTTGGCCTCGACTCGGGGGCGAGCCTGCACTTTTTCTCTACCCCAGTCTTCGCCGCGCTCTTGGCACATAAAGTACTAACCTACCGACAGCCCCACAATTTGTCTTTTACAGCTCAATGTTATGTCCGGTCTTACAACATTCGATAAAAATTATATCCACGCTTTGTATTATTGTTTCAACCCTCTGAAGTGATTGTAAGGTACATTGTATTAAATAAAAACACTACAGTTCCCTTCGGGTTGGCGTCCTTGGGTCCGCGCCTCACTAACATGTTCCCCGCGGTTTTGCGGGGACCTTGTTTATCCTGTTGGGCCTCCTGGGTGATCATCCAATCGGATCTGGTCACCCCGTCCTACACGGTGGTACGGTAGTGCGTGAACATACGTACATCATGCTCAGCCGAGATGCCACACTGACAGCTGGCGGTGAACACCGTCCCGTCCAGCACCACCGCGTCACGCCCGGGGGGCTGTATTCCCAGCGGGCTGGTCAAGTTAACCAGCTGCTGGGTCCCCCCCCCCTCCCGCCGTCTCTTGAGGTAGAGGATGGCCCGGTTATCACCTAAGTAATTCACACCACCGTAGGTCATCCGGACCATCGCTCTACCCTCCTCTGGCCTGGTCGCCGGAGGCCCGGGCTCCCCTCGTCTGGTCTGTCTGTCCGCGTGGTCATCCGACAGGTCTTCCACCCTCCTCCAGGTGACGTCAATACCGCCTCCCACTGGACGTCCGGTGTCTTCCCTCTTGTCCTGTAACAGGCCGCGGCTACGGAAGCACACCGAGTGCGCCCGGCCGCACCCCCCCTCAGCCTGTCTACCGGTCTGGCCTCCAGTCCCGCAGCTGGTCTTCCGGCTTGTCCAGCCTGCCTCCTTGTTTTTACCGCTGCCTCTTTTTCCCTTTTTCCCGAAGGACGTTGGTAATATACCGGGCAGCCGCGTCCCACTTAGCTTGGCTCTGTAACATAGCGTGTATTACCTCGCGTATGCTGCCTACCTGGCCGATTATCTCGTTCATCCCGATCCTCTGGGCCTCCCAGGCCGGGCACCGGAACCAGGTATGCTCTGGGTCATCGCACTCCGCCGTACAGTGGTGGCACCGCGTGTTCTCCTCCTTGCCGATCCTCTTCAGGTACGACCCGAAGCAGCCGTGGCCGGTGAGTCCCTGGGTCAAATGGTAATTCAGATGGTTATGCCTTCTGTACAGCCAAGGTCCCAGCGTTGAGATGGCTTGCCTGGTCGACCCGCCTTTCTCGCCTTCCCGCCACCTGGCATCCCATCTTTCGATCGTCGTCCTCCTTTCCTCCCGTCTTATCGCGGCTCCCGCTGGGCCGTTTCGTGCGGTTCTCTCAGCCCCTCTGGCTGCGATTCTCCCCCTTTCTTCCGCCATGAGCCGGAGTGGTACCATTTCGGCCAGGACCATTGCCGCCTGGGTGAACACTGTACGGTAGGCTGTTATTACCCTCAGCACGCAGGTCCTGGCGACCACCTCCAGCTTGGCCTCGTTTCTTTTAACTCCGAGGGCCCCCTCCCATACCAGTGCCGCGTACAATGCTACCAAGTACGCCACGCCCGCCAGAAGCTTCCTTCTGCCCGCAGACGGGCCTCCCAGGTTAGGCATTAGCCTGGAAATGGCCGCTGTTACCGCTGCCGCTTTGTCCGCAGCCCTCCTAATATGCTCCGCGAAGTTGACTTTCGCGTCGATCATTATACCGAGGTACTTGACACTGTTAGCCGGCTTTACCTCATGGCCCTTCACCTTGATGGGGTTTATTCTTAAGGTGCGCCTCCTGGTTAGTTCAACTACCTCAGTCTTCCTCTCAGCCAGGTCCAGTCCTCTTGCTTGGAGCCAGTTCCACACGGTGGTCACCGCTTCGTTCGTTGTTGCCTCCAGCAGTTCGGCGTTCCGCGCCGTGACCACCAGGGCGATGTCATCAGCGAAGCCAACGGCTGTTACCCCGGCGGGCAAGTCCATGCGGAGTAGGCCGTCGTAGGAAACGTTACACAAGAGTGGGCCCAGGACCGAGTCCTGTGGAACCCCCGCCGTGAGCCGGCGCGCTTTCTGTCCGTCACTAATGCGGTACACGAGCAGCCTGTTCCCCAGGTAACTCGCGACCATATCTGGGAGGTACGCCGGTATACTCTTCCTGTCCTCGAGCGCTTCCAGGATGGTGTTGTGCCCCACCGCGTTGAAGGCGTTTTTGACGTCCAAAAGCGCCAGTAAGCAGGGGGCCGCAAACCGTCCCTTTCGCTCGTTCGCCTCCCTTACTATCCTTACTACGTCTCCGATCGCTTGTGTGGTAGACCTACCCCGCCTGAACCCATACTGTCTCTCGGCCAGTCACCCTGCGTCGTGTAGCGCTGAGTCCAGCCTGGCATGGATCAGTCGCTCTTTCAGCTTTCCCGTCGTGTCCAATAGGCTGATTGGCCGATATTTCTGCAGCCCACCTTCCTCTGCTGGTCCCTTGGGCAGCAGTACCAGTTTCTGTCTCTTATAGCTGTCGGGAAATTCCCGCTTGATCAAGCACCCGTTGAAGGTTGCCAGCAGCAGCTCCGGGCTGTGCTCGATAACCACTGTCAGGGCCTCATTTGCGATGCCATCCAGTCCTGGTGCCTTTCCCCTACCTAGCATCCTAGCGGCCGATACCAGCTCCGCAACTGTGAAAGGTTCCGGCCTTCGCTCATCCGGTGCCCGCTGGCTCTGCCACTCTGGCTCCACCCGCGCTGGAAAGAGCTCCTCAAGCACGCGTTCGATCGTCCGTGGGTCGTCCGACTGGCGCAACCCCCTCAAACTTCTGGTTACGAGCTCATATGGGAGTCCCCACGGGTCGTCGTCCACCAGTCTAATTAACTCCTCCCAACATTTCGCCTTGCTGGCCTTGATGTCGTCCCTGAGGGCCTTTTTCGCGATCTTGTACCTCGCGGAGCTAGCTTTCACGTCCTCTCCCCTGGCCCTGGTTCTCTGCACCTGCCATCTCGCTTGGACACACTCCCGTCGGCGCTGCGCAATGTCTTCCGTCTACCAGTGCACCGCGGTTCTGTCTCTGGGGGGCCTCATTCTGGGCATACCCGCATCACATACCTTGGCGATGTTGGCCATCAGCGTGTCCACATCGGTCCTACCGTTGTTCATAAGGTCCTTCTCCCGCTCGAGGTATCTCGTCATGGCCTGCTTGTGCAGCTTTCTCGTGACCCATCCCCGTTATCCGGTGTCCTCGCTGCTTTGGTACCTGGTACGCGTCGCTGCTGAGCTGGGCCTCCACTTTATATATATGTAGTGATGGTCGCTCAAGCTCTCGTCGTCCAGTACACGCCAATCCATGACTTCCGGGACCGCGCTGGGGCTGGCTGCTGTAATGTCAATTACTGATGCAGCGCCAGTGCTGACCCTCTGCCAGGTTGGGGCTCCGCCTACGTTAATGGGGGTCAGATCAAGCCGTGCCAAAAATTCAGCAACGGCTTGGCCCCTCTCGTCCAGCCTCGCGGACCCCCAGCTGGGCGAATTCGCATTGAAGTCTCCGGAGACTAAGGTCTTACCCCCTGCCGCCCTGACGCAGCTCTCCAGATCGTCTAGCTGCGCCTCGAAATCGCTGGGCGCGACGTTGGGCGAGGAATAGCAGCTGAAGATGGTTAAGCCACTCGTTCTCGCCCAGACGAACCCCTCCCCTCTTCCCTCCAGCGTGAGGGTGCCCGGGAGGTTGTTCGTCGCTAGTATCGCCGTGTCCCCCTTCCGGTCTACCATCCAGTTCCCCTGCTTTCCCGCGCTGCTGGGTTCCGAGACAATTAATATCCCGGTCCCTTGCGCCGCGGCAGTCTGGGTCAGCAGGTCTTGGGCGGCACGGCTCCGGTTTAGGTTGACCTGGAGTGTTACTACCCCAGGCCTGCCCCCGGGTCCCGTGCTGGTGTTCCTCCTCACTCTTGGCATATTGAGGTGTCAAACTCGAGCCTCCACCCGAACGACACTCCCATTGTGGTGGAGGAGAACATCACCGGCTCTACGCTCACCCGTCCCGTTCTCTTCACTTTCTCGTGGTTGGACACTCTTGTGGTGGCCCGCCTATTGTGCCGCAGCTTGGCCTTCTGGAGCTCCTCCCTGAATGCGCTGCATCTGCCGCTCCCGGAGAAGTGGTCTGCCCTTACGCCTTTGTAGGCACATAGCGTGCACCTCGGACCTGACTTGGGACACTCCTTCTCCTTGTGCCCCCTCTCCCCGCATTTCCTGCACGCATCCGACTTGGCGATGCCGAGACACTGGGCAGCGTGGTGCCCATATCCTTGGCATCAGTGGCACCTGTCCACCGTGATCCTTTCCCAGATCCGGCAGACGGTCCAACCGATCTTCATCTTCCCAATCGTCAGCAGCTTCCGGGCAGTCCGCTCTGGCATCTTGATTAGAGCGGCTTGTGTGCCCCGGAAACCGCTTCTCAACCTTATCTCACCCTCAAGCGACGCTTTCAAGGTGCTGCTGAGGGCCGTCCTTACCTTCTCTGCCGTCGTGATTTCGTCAAGGTCTCTAACCTCGATGGTCATCAACGGTTCCAGCGCCGAGACTTTGGCCTGGCCACCCAGAACTCCCACGACGGCCTCCTTCAGGGCCTGAGCGCCGCTCGAGGCCTTCAGCTCGAGGAGGACATTCCCCCCTCTGGTCCTCCTGACTGCAGTAATGGAGGCACCCACCTTATCCGGGTCCACTTGGCTCCGGACCTTCTTGAGGACTTCGGCGTAGTTCTGCCCTCCATCGTGACCGGTGGATGCTGGTCCTTCTCGCAAAGGGATCCACCTCGAAGACTTCGTACTCCATCTCGATCTCTGTTTTGTTGGTTTTTTGTTTAAGTTGAGCCATATTTATATGTATTATGTCTAACGACGGTTAGGCCATCATGGCAGCTGCACCGCGGTGCAGCATTTATCCCCGCCGGATAGAACCCTAACCCCCTACTGGCACAGAAGCTGCTTTCAGCTTGTCGGGGGGTCAGCCCTATCCGCGCTATCCCCCCACCCCCTTACCTCTTTAGGGTCTTCCGTCCGGGGGATTCCCCTGTCAATCCATGCCAGGGTAGGCCCCCATTCGGGTAAGACCTTGCTGGAAATACCCTACCGGCTTCGGGTATGAGGAAATACTGACCAGGTAATCCTCCATACATGCGTTAGAGGTCCAAGATTCAACCCTCCGCTTGGCTCCAGACAGCTGCAAATAGCGGTTTTTCCACTTCAAACCCGCGGATTCCCAGAAAACCACAGGAAAGGTACGGACATTTTTTGCAGCCCCGGTCGGCCAGATTACTAGTCCGACCTTGGCTAGTCTCGGTAGAATATCCTCAGAGACCCCGACCACATCCTATTTTTTCATCTCTAATCCATTCCTCACTATTCCCTCACCCAGCCTCAGAGGCTGAGCCGGTTGTGCTTAGTAGTTGCTCGTCTAGGCTCGACTTTGCCTGGGGATTTAGAAATCCCAGGTGTCGGGTCCCCTGGATTCATTGCGACCGACAAGTCCCCACACCACGACAAGGTGAAAACCGACGTGGGGGTGTGTTACCGGCCTAACCTAACCTAACTTATCCCAACCCAACCAAACCAATGTAAACAACAAGATGGCTGACATAAGATGACGGGGTATGCCGTCAGTGTGTTACCGGCCTAACGCAACCTAACCTAACCCAACCAATGTGAACAACATGATGGCGAGGTAAGATGGCTGACATGAGATGACGAGGCATGCAGTCGGTGAAAGCAGGATGACGATGCAGGATAACGGGGCGGTATTGCAAAGTGGCCGGCGGAATATACCGTTCCATGAATAATATTTTCGACCTACTTCGAATGCATTTTTTTTGTGCTAATTGACCGGATGGCGACACAGCAATTAGATAGGCTGGGAATGTTGATCATGATGATGGCCCGTAAGCTTTCACGCGCAAAAATTTATTATGAAGGGGGAGTGTGTGGCTGGTTGGTAAATAAATCGCGAGCTTATTCTATACGTTATATTGTTCTCATAGTTTTCCTATTGTGCACTTCAGTATCCATAGGACGTCAAATTCATAAAATCTACATCGACCGTGATAGATCTGAATAAAATCAACCTAGTCTGTCGCCTGGAGACGCTGCCCACTAAGAGAATGTCGGATCTGGAGGTTGGGAACGAGTACAACGTGACGGGGGTAAGACGTGTAAATACTAAGTACGGCACGAGTATTCTGCTCGCGCTAAATGAGCAATTCGAAATATTTTTACCCCCTCGAATCGTAAGTCTCATGGAAAATGATGCGGCGCAATTCAACGGAATGCAGAAGACGATAATCGAGGGCATTCTACAAATGAAATATCATGGGAGCGAATACAACAAATTTGAATCTTTGTGTGACAGATGAACAATTTGAGCAAAGTTAACAAAAGCATAAGAAAAAGCACCGTTTCAATTTGCAATATGGAGATGATCATGGACATTCAAAGTTTCGTTAGCCCCGACGATAAATTTATACCCAAGGAACTTTGCATCATAAACATAAACTCATCGGATCTGAGTCGCATTCTCTTCAAACCACCGTACGCTTGGGCAGATCTACCAGCTGAACACAAGGCTACTGACGCTTGACTAGTACACAACTTTCACGGAATACCATGGAATGCGGGAATCGAACCTTATGCTGAGGTATAGAAAATTGTAACAAAGGCTGTTAAATATGCATGCTATGTATATGTCAAAAGTGAGGAGAAGAAACGGTGGCTATCGAAGATCCTTGACGGGGCAAAACACGTAATAAACTTGGAAGATTTACACATTTTACCACCATCACTGGAAAAACTGAAACATATGGAAGAGGCGGGTTGGTGCTGTGATTATCATGGAAACGCTTCAACGGGGTACAACTGCGCCTTCGAAAATGTTCAGCGGTTGAAGAAGTGATATGTCAAGGAGTGCGCGGGGTCTCTCGCGAGATCGCTCTGTCCATTCAACAAAACAAAACAAGTGTAAATATTATGCGTAGAAAAAAATATTGATAGAATTTATTGTAGTTATATTTATTTCGAATCACAGTTACACCTAATTTTGAGTAATATAATTTATTCAAATAAATCTGAAATATATATATGAATGTATTGTTGGAGACAACATCTGTTAAAAGAAATAAAAATATTTATTAATGACAGTTTATTGATGGTATAATTAGCATTATTTCATAGCTTTGTCATGCGGTACACCATAACCCTGAAGTTAAGTCACCAAAAAGTTTTAGAAAATTTTAGAAAGTTTTCAAAAGTTTTCAAAAGTTTTAGAAAGTTTGAGAAAGTCTTCAAAAGTTTAAAGAAAGGAATATTTCAATAATAGGTAGAAATTTTCTATTGAATGAATAACTGCACACGCTAATGGCAAAGCGATTTCCAAAACCAATACAGCCAATTTCGAATCTCAGTTTATTGATTGTTAAGTAGTATTATTTCATTGTAATATCACTGTTCGCTATTTGTTGTTAGCTAGTTGTTCGACCGAGCCGCGTGGAAGGAGTAGATCGCTGTAGTCAAAGATGAGTTTTTCGATTTATTATGTATACTGTGTCGTGGATTTTTCCCGCTCTTCGGTCACTCGGAGAAAATGACCGAGAACTTGCCTCGCGCACAATAAATCGGCGTCCACGATGTACCCTGGATCTGAAACAATATCGCGAAATTTGTTGGGCGCCTGGCGTAATTAACACGCCTCGAAATCGGTAATGCGAAATAACGCGACCATATACTCGATAGCTCAGTACCACGGAGAGGAAAGGGGTAATTTTTGGGTAGAGAGAGATACAACACACGTAAGCCAACGCGTGGTTTGGCCAAATCACTATAAGATTCCAATAATATATTTCTAGTCAGCGATAATAAAAAAAAAAATAAAAATAATAATAATACTACGAAAGTCGTTCTTCGCGATTCCAAATACCAATGCTTAAATTTAACCCGAAAGAAAAAAAAAAGAAGGAACAAACAAAATAATAAAAAATAACGAATAAATCTAGAAGACCTCTACGGCCTACGTGCGCTAGTCGCCGTCTTAACCATTTCGCTACGGACGCATTCTACGTCGCGCCGTCCCCGCTGATCGAGCAGTCGCGGCTGGCGTCCGTACTTGCGGAACAACTGCAAACGCCCGTCAGACGCACAATACCACGCTATCTTACGCAGAGCGAGTGCAGTCGCTCGTAAAAAAAATGCTTAAAAAATTATAACATAATGTTGGGTTACCATGGTCACCGCTCGTACAGAGCGACCGTCAGGCGTTGGGTGACTATAGTCACCGCTCGGACAGAGCGACCGTCGGGCGTTGGGTGACTGCAGTGACCGATAGGGCCGAAAGGGTTAATAATACCCTAAGTCACGAAAACCAAAAACAAAATGTTGACTCGATGCGCTGCCCGCGATCGTCCTCTACTACGACCCCGCAACAATTCCTCGCGACATGGCGACCGCTGCCCTGCCGGCTTGGGCCCGGGATCCAATTATGGAATCGCGTACCCGGGAAACGATTCGTGACATCCCGAGGGCCTTGCGAGGTTGGAACCTCAAGTTCTCGGGGATTGGCGAGCCGAGTGTCGAGGATTTCCTTATGCGATTGGAGGAATGGCGAAGTCTTTCGGAATTGAGCGAAAACGAAGTGTTGAGTTCGGTCACGATGATCTTCTCGGGCGTAGCCTTGGAATGGTTGCGTTGCGAGAGAGATAGCTGGGTCACGTACGACGAGTTTCGCGCGGCGTTGCGTTTGTGGTTCGGGGACGGGACAGTAGGAAGCCGCGTGGAGGATCAGGCTAGGTCGCGAACTCAGGGATCGGTCGAGTCGGTGACGGAATATTTATCCTGCGTTCGGGGGTTGTTGAGGCGGATGCCGCGTCCGTATACGATGGAGCAGCAACTGGATTTGGCTTTTAAGAACTTGCGTCCCGAAATTCGCGAAGTCCTCCGTTGAAGGAAAATTCGAACGTGGAGCGAATTGATTTATCTCGCCACGGAGCGGGTAAGAAATCTCGCGCTGTCTCGCGAATACCGCCCCCCGCCCACGCCGAAGGCATCATTTATTAGCGAGTTAGCGTGCCGGAACAAGACCGTGGCGACTCGGGGCGAGTCCGGGTTAGCCGCGATCGCGGAGCCGGGGGTCGAGGTAATCGTAGCGCAGACGATAGAGAAGCTGCTAGCGGCCCAGGTAAAGGGGCTCGAGGAGAAATTGTTGAAGGCAGTGGCAATAGCGACCCAAAGGAACAAATCGAGCGGCGCACAGCCAAGTGGCGGAAGCCCGGCTTCGACGAGGCCGACCTCGCCGAAGCGACCCGCGCGAGGAACGAGCAGTGGAGCGGCCCCCTCGGCCAACCAGCCAGCCACGCGCGTGCCCCGGGCCGTACAATTTCGTGGCGACAAGGTGTAGGACGAGAACTTGTGCATGAATTGCCATCGTCCCGGTCACCGGTTTAATAGCTGTCCGGACCCATTGCGAATCTTTTGCTACCATTGCGGATACGACGACGTCTATTCGACGGATTGTCCGCAGTGTTCGGGAAACCAGGACGGGCAGCCTCGCTAAGTGTCGGCGCGGCGCCCCGAGTGGAAGGCACCACGGCATCGCGTGCCGTCGAGAGGGAAATCGCGACGTGCTTTCCGACGCAGACCATGGAGTTCGGCCAACGCTGGTTTTTGTGGGTATGTATCGGGAGCACATGGGTCAGTGCGTTGTTAGACACCGGCTCGTCGCGAACATTTCTCGGTACGGTCGGACACCAGATCGCGTTAGAGTACGGACGACAAGTAAAATCACCCAGCTGTTCGAGTGTCGTATTGGCGAATGGATCGGTAGAGGCAATAACCGGAGAGGTAGAGCTTCCGATAACGTTGCTGGGTGTCGCGCATGAGTTTTCGTTGCGGATTATCCCCACCTTAGTTGGAGATTGCGTCCTCGGCATGGATTTTGTACGAAAATTTGGCTTTTCGATTGACGGTGCGCGCGAATCATGGAGGATCGCGAATGTTCCGGAACACGAGGGAAGATTTGAGGAGGGTCGTCCGATCCAAGTTACCGATGTGTCAGGTTGTAGCGGCATCGTAGAGCTAGCGGATAGCGAGAATCGAGAATTACAAGAATTCTTAGCGAAGGAATTACCGAAAGTCTCGGGAGACTTGGGCCTCACCCATCTCGCGGAGCACGAAATAGACGTGCAGGGAAGCGCACCTATCAAGCAGCGGTACTATCTCGTATCCCCGAAAGTGCAGGAGGCTATTAACGAGGAGGTAGATCGCATGCTTGTGGATAGAGTAATCGAACCCTCCCAAAGTTCGTGGTCGACGCCAATCGTGATGGTCAAGAAGCCAAACGGAAAATATCGGTTTTACTTGGACTTCAGAAAAGTAAATAGCGTTTCAAAGAAGGATGCGTACCCGATACCGTTTATGAACGGCATCTTGGATAAATTGCGGTCAGCCAAATACATCTCGACCATAGACTTGAGTCAAGCTTACCACCAGATTCCCTTGACCCGCGAGAGTCGCGCAATAACGGCGTTCACGGTCCCAGGTCGCGGATTATTCCAGTTCGTGCGAATGCCATACGGGCTTACCGGAGCCCCAGCCACCTTCCAGCGGTTGATTGACAAATTAATTACTCCAGAGATGGAACCGCATGCCTTCGCGTATCTCGACGATATTATTGTAGTGACCACCGATTTTCGTTCGCACTTAAAATGGCTATCTCGCGTTATCGAACGGATAGTGTTGGCTGGGCTTACCATCAACCCGGAAAAGTGCGAGTTCTGTCGTAGCGAAGTTCGGTATCTAGGGTTCAAGGTGAACCAGGACGGCCTACAGGTCGATGCCGACAAGGTAGAACCTATTCTAGAGTATCCCGCGCCGAAAAACCTACGGCAATTGAGGCGATTTTTGGGTATGGCTTCGTGGTATCGGAAATTCATCCCCGAGTTCCCGAGTGTGGCGGAACCCCTTACCCGGTTGTTGCGGAAAGATAAGAAATGGGGCTGGGGTGGCGAGCAGGAAACGGCGTTCAAACGCATAAAAGCCGCGTTGACGTCGGCTCCGGTTCTAGCGTGTCCCGACTTTGAGCATGAGTTCGTCGTGCAGACTGACGCGAGTAGTTTTGGTCTCGGCGCAGTCTTGACACAGACTATTGGTGGAATTGAGCATGTGATCGCGTACGCGAGTCGGACCATGTCGGACGCGGAACGGAAGTATTCCACAACCGAACAGGAGTGCCTCGCGGTGATTTGGGCCGTCAAGAAGTTTCAAGCGTACTTGGAAGGGTATCACTTCACAGTGATAACCGACCACGCGAGTCTAAAGTGGTTGCGGGAATTGCGGAATCCGACGGGTCGGCTGGCTAGGTGGGCGCTCGATTTGCTCGAATATGATTGCGAAATTAAACATCGAAAAGGAGCGATGCACCATGTGCCAGATGCCTTATCGCGGATGTACGAGGGCGAAGACGGGGGGACGGAGACGCTGGCCGCCCTCGATGTCGCTGGGAACGACAGGCCAGGGGCGGAGCGTAAGGCCGCCTGGGAAGCCGTCGTCGATCCCTGGTACCAACACCGCGTCCAGGACGTCCTGGACTACCCACACAAGTTCCGGACTTGATCGGTAGTCGAGGGGCGGCTATACCATCGGCGGGCAGACCCCTCAATCGAACCAATACTAGCGGACTTGGCGCCGTGGAAATTAGTGCTCCCGAGGGAGCAGCGGTCGCGGATTTTCACAGAAGTCCACGAAAACCCCCAGGCAGGGCATTTTGGCGTTGAAAAAACCTACGCGCGAGCGAAAGCCGACTACTACTGGCCCGGAATGTATCGCGGTATCGTTTTGATGGTCCGGGCTTGCGAGCGCTGCCAAGAGTGTAAGGTGCAACAAGCGCCACCGGCGGACCTTATGGGTCGACGGGTCGTCGACACGCCCTGGACCGTAGTTGCGGCTGACGTCATGGGTCCATTTCCCAGAAGTCGTGCCGGTTTCGAATACCTTTTAGTTTTCGAGGATCTGTTTACCCGATGGGCGGAGGTAGCGCCCTTGCGGAAATCAAACGCGAAGAATATTCTTGCCGCGCTAGAAGATCTCGTGTTGTCCCGATGGGGTACCCCGGAGGTGCTCCTGACGGATAACGGCACGGAATTCGCGAATAAGGCCGTCGACGAGCTGTGCGCTGCGTACAATATTACCCACGTAAAGGTACTGCCGTATCACGCGCAAGCTAACCCCGTGGAAAGGGTGAATCGCGTATTAAAAACCATGATCGTGTCCTACATCGTGGCAGATCACCGGGACTGGGATGTGCACCTTCACGAATTTCGATTTGCGTACAATACCGCTGTGCATACTCACTAAGAGTCAGTCCCGCGTTTTTAAACTTAGGTCGCGATCCCAAACCACGGATGCAGTTGCGGCGGCTAGTGGAAGGTCCCGCGGAAATCCCCGTTCCCCATCCCGAAGTATGGGAAGACCGAATGGCGAAGTTATGTGAATTGCGTGACTTAGTGACGGAACATCTCGAAGAGGCCCAAGAGCGACAGGCGCGCTACTATAACCAAGGGCACCAGGATGTCCGTTTCAAAGTAGGGGATTGGGTTTGGAAGCGAAACCGAGTCCTGTCGTCAGCTGCCCAACAGGTCGCCGCAAAGTTGGCGCCGAAATTCACCGGTCCGTTTCGTGTCGCTAACGTAATCTCGCCCGTCGTGTATGAGTTGGAAGATAGCGAGGGAAAGTGTTTCGGAAAACACCATATAAAGGATCTGAAGCCGAACGTGGAGTCTGGGGAGGCGTAGTGATGGGAGGGGGGGCGTATCGCTCTGAGATGGCGAGTGCGGTATACTTTACCTCCACTATTACTTTCCCAACAGTGGACCACACAGCCGCGGAGGACCCGGAAGTGTTACGGGCGTTTCGCGATGCGGCGCAGCTTGCGCTACTGCCCGGGCCGGGCGCCGTTACCCCCCCTATCCCACCAGCCAGGAGACCGTGGCCCTGGGGGGCACCACAGCAAGAGTGGAGGAGGTGGTTACCGCAAGGAGCCTGTTTCAATTGTTGGGAGAAGAGGCATAGCTACCCCAGGTGCTATGCCCCCCGTTGGGTTCTTCTGCCGTCAGTGCGGGTGGCCGGGGCAGACGAAGTTTACCTGCCCCGAGTGCTGGCGACGGCCCAGCGGGCCGTGGGAAAATCACACCCCGGCCGCGCAACCCGCCCAGGAGAGGGGCGAGTCGCTGCCGCGACCTGTCCAGGAGCCGGTTCCTCGGGTCAGGGACTTGCCACCGCAGGCCCGCGCCGCGCTGGGACCTATCCTGACAGACAACCACCTGAGGGCCCACTGGGGGGACATCCAGCCCCTGGTGGTCACCCTCGCCGACTCCGGTCGAGGACGCGGAGTTCCGCGCACCAGCTGGGCGACCTCGCGAGCATCTCGCCCCACCTAGCTTTTAATATCGTACAGTCTCCATCGTTTCTTTTTCTCTTTTTCTCTTTTTCCTCTTTGTTTTTCTCTCTCTTTTTTTTTGTTGTTTTTTTTTCTTTCGTTGTATAGAACTAGCCGTAAGGAATAAATAAAGAAAAATTATATTGTTTTTTTTTGTGGTTTGGTGGGTTGTGCATGCCGTCGATTGGAAGAGAGCACCCTGACATACTGACGTCAGGGACCCTAGGTTCCGGTCACTCGAGGAGTTTGGCTCGCGGGAATTGGCGCTGGCGCTCTGTCACCCCGCGATCCGCCTAGGGGGGGGGGGGGGGGGGGGGGGTTGTAACGTAGCATTTTTACTGCGCGTTCCACACGGCTCCCCGAACTCTAGACGGAACCTAAACTTAGGGAGCCCGCGGAGCAGACCGCGGCTCATTCCAAAAACGAGCGCCAGGACAACGGTCACGCATCCGAGACTCTGAGAGGGGACCATAGTCGGTCTAGCGAATACGACTTTTCAGGATTTTTGTTTATTTTTTTTTGGGTGGCGAGTAAATGCGGCCTCAGACAGGGGATCGGCAGCAAATTCGAACGACGTTACCGGATGGCAATCGCGGTGTATCGCGACGAAAGGAGGGCCTCACGCAAGGCTACGGAGAGAGCGTCAACGGAGAGCTCTGCAGCGAGGGAACCCAAGGCGGACGAGATTCCCGTTGGTAGCCGGCGAGCCGTAGCCCCCCCCCCCCATCGCCCAACTGACGACAGGTACCCTCGCGAAGTCGTCACCACGCCACTGTCGAGCTACGGGGTACCAGAGACTGGCCAGCCAATCAACACCCCGCGACAGCGGAATTCAACGATAGCGATACGCTAGGCTGTAAGAATTTCGTAACTAGAACCCCAATTAGATCGGGAGAATTTTGACTACGGATAGCGCCTATGTTCGGGGCATGTTCGAATTGTGGCTCCGATTTGCAGGACTCGTCACTTGAGTCCTGGCGACGTTACGCGGTGGGTGCAATAGTAGTGAGTAGAAGTTAACAAAAAAAAAAAGAAATTGTGTACGATGGCGGAAACTGGGGTCGGGGAATTCCTCGTGTGGCTGCGGAGCGGTAAGCGCTTGTAATTCTTTGCGAGCATATTTCGAGCGCAAGTTAGATTGGCACACTGGTAAACGGTCGGCCCACTTAATCCTTGAGTTAGAGTAGCGCTCAAAATTTGTTTGCCGATCTCCTTGATGATGACCGTAGCCTGAGTTTTCGCGATAACGCGTAGAGTCAAGTTGATCCCTGTAAAGTCTCGCGTAGAGTCACGGTTTCGAGTGGGGAACAATTTCGGTTCGAAATTGTGTGACGGGTTTTGAGTCCGCACGAATAATATGGGTGGGGAAGACAATTAGAGACGGGGCGGATATAATCGGTAAAACTTTGTGTGTATATTTTTGCACCAGGGCTCGACTTAAATTAAGATGTACAAAAGGGTTGTAGACGTGAGCGGTGGCTGATCACGCCTCAGCCCTTAGCGTTGCTTAATACTAACTTACAGATACGCGCGCGGGGGGGGGAGGAGTGTGGGAGGTGACGGGGAATGTGGGGTCGGAAGGGTTGATATGGCGAGGGGAGGGTGGTGTAGAGTGACGGGGAGTGTGTGGTAGACCGGGTTGGTATTGCGAGGGGAGGAGCAGATCGGCGGTAGAAGGCAGGCTAACCTGGTGACGTCGACGTGTGTGTGTGGATGTCTCGAGGTGCGGTGGAGGGTAGCTGGGTGTTCGGTGTGTGTGTGTGTCGGTGACTCTCTCTCTTTCTTTCTCTCTCTCTCTCTCTTTCGCTCTTAGGTTTGGTCTACGCCGGTGTGGCTGCTGCTACTGCCGTGCTCGTACTGAATCTGGCGCTCGGCTCTGCCGAGCGTCGGGGGGCTTCGGTGATGTTCGGGTCTTTCCCGACGGGACAGGGCTCACCCGTTCGGCTCTTCCCCGCGGGTTTGGGGTTTGTTGTGACTTGCACTCTAGGTGCAACGTCACAACTCCCCCCTCCCCACGCGGGGCGAGGCCTATAGGGTGAGCCGGTTTCGGTGACGGATTTTGTGGTCCTTTCGTCTGTGTATTCTCCTTTTGTTATTTTTGTTGTTTCTGTGTTGTCTGCTCCGATCTGTCGGGGTTAAGGGATGGAGGTTGGGTTGTATTTGCGGGGTGTGTGTTTGGTGTGGGTTGTGGGTCGTCTTATATCTACTTATTTTACTTGGTCTCGTGTGTCTTAATCAAAATCATGTTTTTTTCTCTTATATGAACTTATTCTATTCTTATATTATTTTGTACTTGAATTTTTGGTTTTGGTTCGGTGGCTCTCGTCGGTGTGGGTCTTGGTGAGTTTTTGCGTTGTTCTTTGTACCTCGTGGCTCGTGGTTTCTTCTCCCTTCTCTTCTCTCTTTTTGGGTTGTGTTCTGTTTCTTTGGCCTCCGTCTGTCGTTGTTCGTCCGTCGGTTTGGTGTTGTTAGTGTATTTGGTGTTTTCTGTTTTGTCCCTTTTTTTTTTTTTTTTTTTTTTTTTTTTGTATCGTATTGCGTCCCGTGTTGTGTGTGCGTCGTTGTTCGTCCGTCCGTTTGGTGTTGTCAGTTTGTCTAGTGTTTCCTGTTTTGTTCTTTTTTCTGTTTCCGTATTGATTTTCGTTTTTTGTATCGTTTTGAGTCCCGTGTGGTGTGTGTGGCTGGTTGGGGTGTTTGTGTATGTTCGACTGTGTCCGTGAGTGAGGTGGTGTCGGTGTTACTGTCTGTGTCGTTGTCCGTCGTTTGTGTTTGTAGCGTGCCTGTGTGTGTGGTTTCGATGTGTATCACTGTCTCTGCGGTGGAGGTGGTGGAATCTGTGTCGCTGTCGGTGTCTGGTGTGTTGGGGGGTTGTGTTTTGTGTGGTGCTGTTTGATGTGTGGTGTGTGGTTGGTGTGTTGAGGTGCTGGCTTCTGTTTCGTCAGTGTTTGTGCGTTCGTGTGTCCGTCTGGTCATGTATCTTTCTTTTTGTGCTCGTAATTCGTCGTATAGGGTGCTTGCTGGTTCTAAACTTGCAATTATGGCTATTATCTCGGGGTGTGGTCCTGTGTGTTGTTTGCATGTTTGTTTTGTCTGTGTCGATTCTGTGTGTCTGTCCATGTTGGCGAATGTCTGTAAGATTCTGTCTTCTGTTGTTTGTGGTCTCGCGAATCTGGTGTGTGTCCATTGAGGGGGTGATGCAGGGGGTGGTGTGTACCGTGGTGTTGGTGTGGGTGTGGGGCGTGTGGTTGTATGGGGTGTTTGTTTCTTGGTGGGTGGGTGTGTAGTCGTGTGTGTGGCCGTGGTTCGTGTGGTGTGGGTAACTGTTTGTGGGTGTGTGATACTTTGTGGTGGGTGTGGTGTGTCTGTGTTAGTTTGTGTGCATGTTTGTATGTGTTCTGTGTATTTGGTGCCCCGGACCAGCCCGTTGCATTTCGGGCATTGCCTTGGTCCGGAGGGTGTAATTGTGTGTGTGGTCATCGTTGTGTGTGTTTGTGAGTGTCTCTGTGTGGCTGTGGGTGCAGTTGTTGTTAAGTGTGTTGTCGTCGTGGTGGTCTGTATTACCTTTCTGTATGTGGGGGGTGTCGGTAGTAGGGTTCGTCGGGTCTCCGTCTGGTGTGTGCCGTCGCGTCCGTATTTGTGTGGGTGTGGGGCCTGTCCTGGTGTTTGTAATAGTGGTGTTTTTTCTGTTTGTGTCGTCGTTGTCGTCGGTTTCGTCAGTCGTAGCGTCATCAGGGCCGGTATTTTTGTTTGTTGATTTTCCATGTTGTGTTTCTGTGGAGTGAATACACATGTTAGTTTATTTTCGGGGTGTGTTATTTGATTATGTATATAATTTTAGGTCTTCTATATGACATTTTCCTATATTTCTACCGCTCTCTGTTGTTAATTCGTATATTGTGGGTGAGACTTTTCTAGTGATTATGTATGGGCCTATGAATTTTTTATTTAACTTAGCTGTCGTTCGTTCTGGTCCGGACGAGAGTGTGTGGTTCTTTTTTAGTACTCTGTCTCCTTCCTTGAATTGAATGTCTCGTCTTCGTAGGTTGTAGTAGTGTGCTTGTTTTTCGTTTGCTTCTATCAAGTGCCTCTGTACTTCGTCTCTAAGTATTTGTAGTCGTCTCAAGTGGTCTGTCCATCTGTCTGTGTCTTGTAATTCTACTTCGTCGTGGTTCTCTAACTGATTTCTTAGACATTGTGTGGGATTTAATTCCCTTCCTAGGTTTAAAAAGACTGGTGTGTGTTTAGTTGATGTGTGTGTACATGTATTGATTGCAAATTGTAAGTCTTGTAAGTGTATGTCCCATTCTGTGTGGTCGTTGTTTACGTAGGCTTGGATCATTGTTTTAGCGGTTCTGTTGACTCGCTCTACGGGGTTGGCTTGTGCGTGGTATGGGGGGATTGTTGCGTGTCTTATGTTGAATTTTTGTGTCAGTTCGCGTATGAGTTTGTTTATGTATGGTGTGCCGTTGTCTGTCAGTAGTATGCGTGGTGTACCCCATCGTGATATTACGCGTGAGTGGAATGTCTGTTCTACTGTTTTGGCGTTTGCTTTGCGTGTCGGTATGATTTCCACCCATTTAGTGTATAGGTCTTCGAACACTATGATGTATTGGTTTCCTTTTTTTGATCGTGGGAGTGGGCCCATGATGTCGGAGGCTACTACTGTCCACGGTTCTTCGATAATTCTCATGCCCATTAGTCCTGCCGGTCGCGCTTGTATTGTTTTTGTTCTTTGGCATGTGTCACATTTTTTTATGTAGTTTACTGTGTCTCTGTACATCCCTGGCCAATAATAATTTTTTGCTACTCGTTGGTATGTTTTTTCGATCCCTAGGTGTCCTGCTTGTGTTACGTCGTGGTTTTCGTGTAGTATGTGTGTTATTTTGTCTTTGGGTGTGACTAGTTTCCATGGGTTTGTGTCTGATAGGAGGTTTGAGTGTAGGGGGTTAGGGCGGTGGAAGTATAGTTGATTGTTTCTGATTCGCCACGACTCGTTTTTCTCTGGGCGTGTTTGTACTTGTGTTTTTTTGTATGTGTACCACTTGTCTGTCGTGTCTTCTATTGTGTCTATGTGTTCTTCGTCTTCGTGTCGTCTTGAAAGTGCGTCTGGCACGTCGTGCATTGTACCTTTTCTGTGTGTAATGTCAAAGTCGTATTCTAATAGTTCTAGTGCCCATCGTGCAAGTCGGCCTGTGGGGTTTTTCAATTGTCTAAGCCACTTCAGTGCGTGGTGATCTGTAATGACTTTAAAATGGTATCCTTCCACGTATGGTCTGAATTTTTTTATGGACCAGAGTACCGCCAAACATTCTCTCTCAGTTGTCGAGTATTTACGTTCTGCCTCGCTTAGCGCACGGCTAGCGTAGGCTATGACATGCTCTTCGTCATCGAGAGATTGTGTTAGTACGGCACCTATCCCTGTTCCGCTAGCGTCTGTTTGTAGTGTGAATGTTTGTGTGTAATCTGGGCATGCGAGTGTGGGTGGTGATGTGAGTGCGTGTTTGATTGTGTTCATTGCGTTTTCTTGTTCTTCCCCCCAGTGCCATTTCTGGTCTTTTTTTAGTAGTCGTGTTAGTGGTTCTGTAATGTGTGCGAAGTTAGGTATGAAGCGTCTGTACCATGATGCCATGCCAATTAGTCTCCGTAGTTGTTTTATTGTTTTTGGGTTTGGGTAGTTTTCTATGGGTTGTGTTTTGTCGGGGTCTATGTGTAGTCCGTGTCTGTCTACTATGTATCCGAGATATTTGACTTGTGCGCATCCGAATTCGCACTTCTCTGGGTTTATTGTTAGTCCCGCGTCTGTAATTCTTTTGAGTATTTGTTCTAGTCTTTGTAAGTGTTCGTCGAATGTTTGTGTTACTATTATTATGTCGTCTAAGTATGCGAATGCATATGGTTCGCATTCTGGGCCTATGAGTCTGTCTAGTAGTCTTTGGAATGTCGCCGGTGCGCCTGTCAGTCCGTATGGCATTCTTTTAAATTGAAATAAGCCCATTCCCGGGACTGTAAAGGCTGTTATGTGTTTACTGTCTTCGTCGAGTGGTATTTGGAAGTATGCTTGGCTTAAGTCGATTTTTGATATGTACTGTGCTGTCCGTAGTTTGTCTAATATTGCTGTCATGTATGGTAGTGGGTATGCGTCTTTTTTTGATACTGAGTTTACTTTTCTAAAGTCTAAACAAAAGCGATATGTGTTATTTGGTTTTTTTATCATAACAATTGGGCTCGACCATTCGCTTTCTGATGGTTCTATCACGTCTTCTCTTAGCATTTTGCCTATTTCTGTGTGGATGGCTTCTCTAATTTTTGGTGATACCATATAATATCTTTGTTTTATGGGTGCGTGTCCTTGTGTGTCTATTTTGTGTTTAATTAGGTGTGTTAGCCCGAGTTGGCCTGGTAGTGTTGAGATTTTCTGCTGTATTGTCGTCTGTAGTTGTGTGTGTTGTGATTGTGTGAGTTCTTGTATTCCTGCGCATATCTGTGGTTCGGTTTCTTTGTCGGTTTGTGTGTCGTCTGTTGTTTGTGCGTTTGTGGGTATGATTTTTTGATTTGTGCTTTGTGTGTTCTGTGGGTTGTCTTTTTGGGGGGTGTTTTCCGGTGGTGTCTTTGTGCTGGGTAGTGTTGGTGTTAGTGGTTTTTGTTTCATGGTTGTTTTTATTGTGTTTTCGTGTCTTTCTGTTGTTTTCGGGTTCGTTTGTTGTTTCGTTGCTTCTAATTTTTCTGCTGCTTTTGCTTGTTTTGTGTGTGTTTGTGTTGATTGGTGTCGTGTTTCTCGTGTTTGATGTGTTTGTATGTATTCTTTGAGTGGTGTTGGTAGTTTTTGTGGTCTAGCTTGCATGTGGTAGTGTGTCTGTGGGTCGTCTATCAGTGACCATGTGTTTTTTCCATAATTTATTAGTATTCCAAATCTTATTAATTCGCTGTTCCCAATGATACCTTGTGAGCCTAAGTTTGGTATTAATCCGAAATTAATTTTTTTTGTTATGTTGCCGAGGCGTATTGGGAGTGTTACTGCTCCTTCTATCGTCACCTGTGTTCCGTTTCCCATTGTAGCTGTTCTGTCGGGTGTGTTGTTTATTTGTGTGTCTGTGTTGTGTAGTATTTGTATTACTTCTGCGCCTAGGTATGAGTGTGTTGCGCCTGTGTCTATTAGTGCGTTAAATTCGTGACCGTGTATTTCGATTCTGATGTGAAACCTACTTTCCGTTCTGTTGTTATCTGTTGTAGGTGCTACTGTCTCGGGTGTGTTTGTGTTGTTTTTGGGGTTGCCCTCCACCCTTGCTGGGTCAACCCTTACTCGTTTCCCTGGTTCTGTGTTTGTGTGCATTGCCATCTGAAGTGTCCGGGTTGGTTGCAGTTAAAGCATCTGCGTGGTGTTGTGCCTGTGTTTGAGTTCGTTTGTGTTTGTTGCTGAGTGTAGTGTGGTGAGTTATACGTGATTGCGGGGTATCGAGTCTGTTGCGTGTTTTGGTTTGTTTGGTTTCGTCGTATGTTGTCTGTGAGTGCCGGTGGTATATTTGGTGTTGGGAGTATTGCTGGGCGGGGTTGTGTTTGTGTGTACTTGTATGGGATGTATTGTGTGTGGTGTGTTTGGTGTGTGTAGGTTTCTCGCGGGTGTGTGTAGTTGTTTAATATTGTTTGTCTCGTGTTTTCCCATTCGATATTTGCTTCCCATTCTTTTGCGGCCATTTCCAGTTGGTCGAAGTTCGCGAAATCGTATGGTTTTATGTATGCCTTGTATTCTATTTTCATGTTTCTGTATGCCAGGTCTAATTGTGTTCGTGGGTGGTATGGTGGTTTTAGTTGTGATAGTAGTGTTCTAAATTGTATTAGGAATCGTGTGATTTTTTGTGTTGGTCCTTGTACGTAGTTTTTGATTCTTTGTTCCAGTCTGTCCCTATGTTGTATGTCTTGAAATGCGTGTGTAATGTCTCTTTCGAATTCTTCCAGTGTTCGCCATTTGCCTCTATTTAATCTGTACCAGTTTTTTGCGTCACCTTCGAGTATCGGGCTGAGGTTGTTGATTAATTGTGTATCTTGTATTTCATAACCCGTTTGATAGTCGCGGAGATTTTGTAAAAATTCGTCTATGTCTTCGTCTGTGTTTCCTGAGTATTTTATGTTCCATGTTTGTATTGTTTTCATTGCCATTGCTGGCTGATTCCAGTATGTACTGTTCGGGTTTGGTGTGTGGTTTAGGTGTGTCGTGTTTTGGTTGTTTGTGGGGTGTATTGACTGTGTGCTGTATATGTGTGGGTCTTCGTATTCGTTTCTGTCGCTTGGTAGTGCTCCGAGGTCTATCAGATTTTGTATAAGTCGTGTGTTACGCGTGTTGGTGGCTAAAAATGTGTCTGTTCCCGTGAAGTGTCGGTTCGTTTGACTGGTTGTTACCGTGTTAGTTTGCGTGTGTGTAGGTGTTGGGATTGTATTGTATGTTTGTGTGGGATTTGTTGGTTCTGGGCTTTCTTGATGTTGAATTTGTGTACTATGTAAATTGTGTGTATTCTCTATGATAGCTGCATCGATTATATTTATTGCGTTTGGTGAATTTATCGAGCGTCTTCTATTTATTTCCTGCGGTTGGGTCGGCGTTTGTTGATCTCGTGTCGCGCGCGGCTCGCTCTGTGTCGAGTTGTTTTGGTTGCGTTCGGGTGTGTGTATGTCCATGTGTTCGCGCGCTAGGCCTTGTGGTTCTCTGTGTCCTTGGTCTGCCATTGTGTGTCTCGTGTTTGGTAGTGTGTGTGTTCAACTGTCTTTATTCGAATTTTCGTGACTGTGTAGCTTTGTTTCGTGAGTCTGCGTGTACTTTGTTAGCGTTTATTCCTGTGTTTTGTCTCTTAATTGTTCGTATTTGGGGTAAAAATGTGGGTAATTTACGTTGGGCGCCAATTTGTGACGGGTTTTGAGTCCGCACGAATAATATGGGTGGGGAAGACAATTAGAGACGGGGCGGATATAATCGGTAAAACTTTGTGTGTATATTTTTGCACCAGGGCTCGACTTAAATTAAGATGTACAGAAGGGTTGTAGACGTGAGCGGTGGCTGATCACGCCTCAGCCCTTAGCGTTGCTTAATACTAACTTACAGATACGCGCGCGGGGGGGGGGGGGGGGGGGGGAAGGAGTGTGGGAGGTGACGGGGAATGTGGGGTCGGAAGGGTTGATATGGCGAGGGGAGGGTGGTGTAGAGTGACGGGGAGTGTGTGGTAGACAGGGTTGGTATTGCGAGGGGAGGAGCAGATCAGCGGTAGAAGGCAGGCTAACCTGGTGACGTCGACGTGTGTGTGTGGATGTCTCGAGGTGCGGTGGAGGGTAGCTGGGTGTTCGGTGTGTGTGTGTGTCGGTGACTCTCTCTCTTTCTTTCTCTCTCTCTCTCTCTTTCGCTCTTAGGTTTGGTCTACGCCGGTGTGGCTGCTGCTACTGCCGTGCTCGTACTGAATCTGGCGCTCGGCTCTGCCGAGCGTCGGGGGGCTTCGGTGATGTTCGGGTCTTTCCCGACGGGACAGGGCTCACCCGTTCGGCTCTTCCCCGCGGGTTTGGGGTTTGTTGTGACTTGCACTCTAGGTGCAACGTCACAATTGAGTGTGGCCAAATTCCGCTGCACGGGGTCTCGTCGAGTCTGCGTATGTAAAAAGGGTCACCTCTCGTGGGGGTCGCGTGGTACTGTGCGTAGATGCTCGGTGTAGCGGGAAGGGTTGCGAACTTTGTGGAAATAGTGACTACGACTGGAGCTCGGATGCGTCATAATACGCTACACTCCCGCACGAAAAGGAAAGCTTCCTAGATTTATTAATTCGGTCGCGATTAGCGCGTCGGGTCACGTCTTTTTGGTTTATTTTATGAATTATTGTGTATCAGTAAGGTGGCGACTAGCGCACGTAGGAGTAAGACATCACCTAGATGTAATCACGATCGCGATTGGCGCGTCGATTATGATCTCGATTACGTTTTTGTCTAGCGGTTTATGATTAAATGACGAATAGAGTCGTAGTAGAGGACGATCGCGGGCAGCGCATCGAGTCAACATTTTGTTTTTGGTTTTCGTGAGTTAGGGTATTATTAAGACGGCGACTAGCGCACGTAGGCCGTAGAGGTCTTCTAGATTTATTCGTTTTTTTTAATTATTTTGTTTGTTCCTTCTTTTTTTTTCTTTCGGGTTAAATTTAAGCATTTGTATTTGGAATCGCGAAGAACGACTTTCGCAGTATTATTATTATTTTTATTTTTTTTTTTTTTATATTATCGCTGACTAGAAATATATTATTGGAATCTTATAGTGATTTGGCCAAGCCGCGCGTTGGCTTACGTGTGTTGCATCTCTCTCTACCCAAAAATTACCCCTCCCCTCTCCGCAGTACTGAGCTATCGGGTATATGGTCGCGGTATTTCGCATTACCGATTTCGAAGCGTGTTAATCACGCCAAGCGCCCAAGAAATTTCGCGATATTGTTTTAGATCCAGGGTACATCGTGGACGCCGATTTATTGTGTGCGAGGTAAGTTCTCGGTCATTTTCTCACAAAAACACACATATCACGCTGAAAGAAGACACTGCAAAGGCAGCCATCGTCGCCAGACAGGTCGAGCGGGCGTGAAGACGCATGGAAGAGGAGCTGGCAGGAGCCAAGGTTCCACGGGTAACCGCGGACAAGGCCACCCAGACGGTGAAAGGAATACAGCACCAGAAGCAGTCATCAACACACGAGCTGGCGGGAGCGGAGGGGAAGACCTCAAAGAGGAAGGAGACCTCCCCATCAGCAGGGGGGGCAGAAAAGCGGCCGTGCCCCGAGGAGAAGATTGATTGATTGATTGTTCAGTTTATTATGCCTTGGTAGCACCCTGAGCCAAATAACAAAGCTATGGAATAACTAAAAATAAGTCGGTAATTAGGTTTAGAATAATAAGTAGAAAAGAAATATAACAGAATAAGAAAAAATAATATAAAATAAGTAACATAATAATAAAAATAAAAATGAATTAGAAATAAAGATCTGAAGATATAATTGAGAAATAGTGAGTAATTAGTACTAATAATACAAAATAATCAAATGATACTAATATTACGAGAAAAACAGAATAATGATTGATCCAATATATCTAAGTCAACATGCCGAAAATGTCTAAGCCATGATTCCGTCTAAGGAAAAGAGGTAGTTTCGTAGCCGGACTTTTAGGACCGGAAGTGAAGATGACGTTACTACTTCCTCAGGGAGGGAGTGCCAGAAATAAATAGCTGTCAGGAAAAAGGAGTCCCTGTAGGTAGTTGTGCGGTGTTGGGGTATGAAAAAATAGTCCGTTGTTCGTTGTCGTGATGGGTGATTTGGCTGATTTCGTCTGGTGAACAGCTCTGTGAGATATGAAGGAGAGTTTCCGTGCAATACATTGTATACTAATATACCAAGAAAATACAGTCGTCTTGACTTCACAGTGAGCCAGCCAAGAACTCGTCGATACGGTGTTATGTGGGCGTCGCGTCTTAAATTAAATATGAATCTTATTCCATTGTTAACGAGTGTTTCGAGCTTGTTGTTGAGCACTGAAGTAACATCATTGTATACTAGGCAACAGTAATTAATTAGTGGGAATAAGAGTGAGACGATCGGTGTAGTTCTTAGTTCCCGTGATAAAACGTTCCTGTGATATTTTAACTTATAAAGAGAGAAATTTATTTTCTTGGAGATTAAAACTACGTGTTTCCGCCATGAAAGGTTTGACGACATTATCACACCGAGATTTCGTACTTCATCAACATAGGGAAGAATAACGTTGTTAACGACAATTGGAAGAAGAGAGGTGACATCGATTCAGCTAATATAGTTATTACTTCCCTGTATTAGGACCTTGGACTTGGATAGATTGAGCTTAAGCCCATTATCGTTCGCATAATGAGCAATCACGTTGACATCGTGTGTGATACGAGCGATACCATCATCGAGTTGTGAGGGCAGACAGCTCAGGTAAATCTGTGTGTCATCTGCAAAAATCATGTGTTTTGTAAATTTCAATTTCATGCTGATATCGTTGATGAAAAGTGAAAACAGAAGCGGACCCAACACAGACCCCTGGGGAACTCCAGCGGTTGTTTTTAACCAGACGGAGTATCCACCTTGGTTATCCACTACAGCTTGCTGCCTGCCAGTGAGATAGGAAAATATGCACTGTAGCACGTTGGACGAAAAGCCAATTTTTTGCAATTTTGTGAGAAGTTTGAAATGTGAGACTGTATCAAATGCTTTACTAAAATCAAACAACACTAGGATTGTTAGCTGTCTCTCGTCAACAGCTCGTCGAACATCATGGCATATGCGCAACAAAGCAGTGTGCGTGCTAAAGCCTCGCCTGTAGCCCGATTGACGCGAGTCAAGGATGTTATTCGCTGAGAGGAAATCATTGATTTGCTTGTGAACTATTTTCTCGTATATCTTAGAGAGTTCACATAAGTTGGCTATTGGCTTGCAGTCAGACGGAGACAGGGGAGGATTCACCTTCAATAATGGCCGAATGAATGCACGCTTCCATGAAGTCGGAAAACACGATAATCGAAAACAGTGGTTGAACAAGGACCCCCAGGATTTCTGACAAAAGAGGTGGTGCTTTTTGAATTGAAAAAACCGAAACGCCATCTGGGCCAGCAGAATGAGACGAAGAAAACGAATTGATGATTAGTTGAACGGCATCAGGAGTAGTCGGTCCAAACTCAAATTGCGGTTGATCATGCGATTCATCGGCGATAATGTCGTCAAGGTCATGTATTTCACACGCCGGGGAAGAGCAGGAAATACTCGTGAAGAGTTTATTTAATTCTTCTGGCGAGAAAAAATTGAGCGGAGAAGACGTAGTCGGTTTTACAAGTCCCAAGTTGGCTAGTTCTCTCCATAATTTAGCAGTATCAGTGATTGACGAAATTCTTAGCAAATAAAAATTATTCTTAGCTGCCTTTATGTTGTTACTAAGTTCATCTCTGAATTTTCTGAATGTCGCTAACCCGAGGAGACTACCTGACCTTCTCGCTCGTTTGTAAAGAGAGTTGCGTTTCTTAATACGTGTTTTCAGATCTTCGGTTAGCCGAGGCGCATGACGTTTATTAATATTGTACGTTTGCCTCGGGGCCTGGATATCCAAGATTGAGGAGATCATAATAGAAAGAGAATTCGTATAAGAGTCAATATTAAAACTGGACAGAAGTGGATTTGAAGATAACGCCTGGCTAGTCCGGAGCTCGACTGAAAACATATTACGAAACGCCAAGTCATCGAATCTCTTGAAATTACGCCGAGAGATCGTACGATTCAAAATAGGTGGTGATTCGAACTGATAGACCAATTCGATCAAGTCATGCCCGGCGATAAACGGAGCGTCAGCTTGGAGAATGACACTTTCTTGGAAGAAGAATCAATCATAAAAACATCAAGCCAAGAGTGGGATTTGTTCGTGTGAAAAGTGGCACTAGATTCTATTATGTGCAATGATTTAGATGAAGAACATTCTCTTAGAAACTCCGCCTCGTAACCCGAACTTAAAAGATTGCAGATTAGATCACCACTGACAATTACATTTTTGTACGCAAACGCGAACTGATCGAAAACAGAGAAAAAATCGGCAAATAAGAACCCCTTAGGTCTTCTATACATCGAGGTAAACATAAGAGATTCATTGTTTTGACAGCGTCATTCCACGATAATGTATTCTGGTGCATTTGAAAATTGGTTCGGTGAAGCGAACTTTACAGTAAGAGATTCATGAATATAGCATGCCACTCCACCTCACCGTTTTCTGTGCCTGTCGTTCCTTATGATTAAATAATTATCTAGTTGAACCAGATCATCGTGTATTCGAGGATGCAGCCAAGTCTCGGATATTGAGATGATATGATAGCTGTGGTTAGATAAGTGAGTTCGGACAAGATCGATGTGACCCAATAGGGAGTTCGCGTTAAAATGCGCAATGTTGAGATTAACATGAGACAAGTTAACTTCTGGCGGCGATGATGTAACGATGTCGTTGGAAGACTTCGGTTTCAGTCATGTGAGTGAGTCCAAGTCACTCTTGGCATTGATTTGGATAATTTCGGTCTTTTCACCCCTTCGAACGTAAATATTCCCGGCCTTCGGCCATACGAACTTGTAGCCAAGGTCTTTTGCTTTCGATTTTGTGCGACGCAGCAAGTTATAGGTCGCTGACGGCAGAAATTCGTTGATAAAGATGTTTCCCTTTCTATTAAGTGCGAAAACTTCGTTGATGGATAACTCCTTTTTCTCACGTCTTTTCTGGATGATAAAATCGCGAACTCTTGATGACTTTAGTAAAACAATCAGAGACCCCAAAGCGGCTTAAGTCGTAGTGGATGTATGCGGACGTTCCCCATCAGCCAAGAGCTGTTTCGAAGGTATTTGTCGTATTTCAAGAATGTCGCTAGTTAATCCGGGAATTCCGAGTGCCTTAAAAATCCTGTCAACTATTATGTTCGGTGTATCTGTGATATCAATCGGTAGTCCAGATATCGTGATCTCCGCGCTCGTGTTGTTGGAATCGTTATTGGTAAGACGTTCGACAGTAAGTTGACTTGCGACTTAAGTGCAGAGTTTTCTTCCCTGATCGTTTGAATGTCCACCTTTGTCGCTTCGGAATTGAGTTCTAGTGTCCCGATACGATTGTTGAGCGTTTCGTACGACAATGAAAGAACTGAAACGTCAGCACGGAGTTCAGCAATATTTCGCTCTACACTCGAGATTGACGTTTGAAGGCATTTGAATTGGCCGGTGTTGACTGTGCTCATCGATTTTAATTGACGCATAAGATCCTCTAGGGTGATTTTGTCGTGGGATCCTGTGTCATCTAACACTTCCTCGTGCGTTGGAGGATCGATTGATGTATGGCTCTTTATAGGTGACCGTGGAATGGTTGTGGAACGCTGCATGACGCAAGGTTCACAGTAGACACTGTCTAATGAATCCGCGCCATCGGGGTCGTACCCTAGTCTGTTTGTGGCACACTCGACATGGATTATGGCACCACAATCACCCATGCAATCGACAGTATTCATTCCTCTCGTCGTTTTGTTGCAGACCGAGCAGCGCGACATTATAAATTATTGTTGTAATACGATATGATGTGCGTTGATATTATAATCGCGCGAGAATCGTAAAGTAAGTCTCTGATGGTGGTTCAATATATGTGAGTTAGTTTTTCATGACACGAAGAGTTAAAGGTACGAAAAAAACATCGTCACACACACTGTAATGTGCTCCATATAAATAAACATTGAACAGCGAAAGAGTTAAAAGGTCCAAGTCACTATACACTGCACGCACTGAATGCTGTTAGTGTGAGAATGTTTGTCAGCAACAAGAGATCGACACACGTACACGCCCACACACGATCATAAGCCCGCGTAATCTCAAACGCGAAAATTTCGATAACTCACACTCATGATACTGGTTTCACGGTTTAAACGTTAAGCTGGTCACGACCTAGCTGCGACGGGCGCCAGCAACAGGATTGTTTACTATAAGTCCATGTACACAATACGTTTACTCAGATTTATGCACATTCAAACCCTTTGAATGTGTCATACTGATCGTTACACAATAAAGACGTCTGTGCAGTAAATCGGCGCACGGCACTGTCGAAACCGTTTATCGCGAGATTGAAACAGGAAAGTGGAAAAACTTGATAACAGACTGAAAAATGCACTCGCGAGTCAGAAATTACGGCTACTGATAAAATCTTGGATTAGGCATTTGATGAGCCATAGAAAATAAAAAAACTGATCCCTCTTACTCGTGTGAATTGAACGGGTTTACAGAGGTCGACGTGACGTTCGTCGAACCGCTAAGAATGAGAGAGAGAGAGAGGAAACAGAGAAGAAGACAGTGGGACAGCAAGAGGGATGGAGCGAGGTGGTGAGAAGAGGCCGCCCCAAAGCGACGGCGAAATCCGCCAACCCAGTGCCACCCCCTGCACCCCTGCTTAAACCGGGCGCCGTGGCCTCGACAAAGGACGGACAAAAACCAAGGCCCAGGAAGCCAGTCCGGCCTGACGCCGTGCTAATTAAGATGGCGGGAGGAACCAACTATGCTGACGTCTTCAAAAAAGTCAAAAGTGGAGTGGACCCGGAGAAGGCTGGTGCAAACGTAACAGCAGTCAGGAGGACTAGGGGGGGAGATGTCCTCCTCAAGGTCAAGGGCCCGAGCGGAGCGCGGGCCCTGAGGGAGGCGGTCAAGGGGGTTCTAGGGGACCAGGCGAAAGTCTCAACCCTAGAGCCAACAATGACTGTTAAAATCAGGGACCTAAATGAGGTAACAACGATGGAAGAAGTAAGGGCGGCACTTAGCAGCGCTCTGAAAGCCCCACTCGAGGGGCCGATCAGGATGAGGGCAGGCTTTCGGGGAACCCAGGTCACTCTGAGTAGGATGCCAGAGCGAACTGCCCGGAGGCTGGTGGCCCTAGGTAAGGTTGAAATTGGGTGGACCGTCTGCCGGATCCGGGAGAGGATCATGGTGGACAGGTGTCACAGACGTCAGGGGTTCGGAGATCATGCTGACCGATGCCTTGGCATTGATAACACAAATGCTTGCAGAAGGTGCGGGGAGACCGGCCACAAAGAAAGGGAGTGCGGCAGGACCAGCCCAAGATGCGTGGTGTTCACCAACAGCGGAGCGAGGGCGGACCACTTCTCTGGAAGCGACCAATGCAGAGCCTTCAGGATAGAGCTGGAGAAGGCAAAACTCCGGCACGGCAGGAAAACCGCAGGGGGGGTGTCCAACCCCACGCGTGCGAGGGGAGCAGGGACGGTGGGAGTGGAGTCAGTCATGCTCTCCCCCACCACGCTCGGTGTCGCTTTCGGGCGGAGGCTCGACTTTACCACTGCGGCATGCCAGGAGTGAGGGAGAACACCACCACGGGACCCGGGGGTGGGCCTGGAGTAGTAATACTCCAGGTCAACCTCAACCGGAGCCGTGCAGCCCAGGACCTGCTGACCCAGACTGCCGCCGAGCAAACAGTAGGGATCCTGATCGTATCAGAGCCCAGCAGCGCGGGAAAGCGGGGGAACTGGCTGGTGGACAGGAGGGGGGATGCGGCAATACTGGCGACGCGCAACCTCCCGGGCACCATCACGCTGGAGGGGAGAGGTGAGGGGTTCGTCTGGGCGAGAACCAGCGACTTAACCATCTTTAGCTGCTATTTCTCGCCCAACGTCGCGCCCGAAAACTTCGAGGCCCAGCTGGATAGCCTAGAGGCCAGCATCCGGACAACAAGGGGGCAGGATCATCGTGGCTGGGGACTTCAACGCGAAGTCCCGAACTGGGGGTCCTCGAAGCTGGACGCGAGGGGCCAAGCCGTTGCCAAAATCCTGGCAAGGCTAGACCTCCTCCCGATCAACGAGGGTAGCGCACCAACGTGGCAGCGGGCGAGCTCGGGATCGTCGTCCGTCATCGACGTCACCGCGGGGTCACCAGAGATAGTAGCGGAGGTGCGGGGGTGGAGGGTCCTGGAGGACGAAACTCTCAGCGACCACCGCTGCACCGCTATGAGGTGGGCTCCAGGGAGGACCGAGGACCAACAGGCCAGGCGGCCGATTGAGGGGTGGATCACCGGAAGGCTTAACAAGGAAGCACTGGAAACCGCCTTCCGGGAGAGAAGCGAGGCCAAGACCACACCGGAGACAACGGAGGCTGACCGACTGATGAAGAAGATCCGGAGAGCGTGCGACGCCACGATGCCACGGAAAAAGCCTCCTCGTGGCAAAACGGCGACGCACTGGTGGTCAGAGGAGATCGCCCAGCTGAGAAAGGACTGCTTCCGGGCCAGGCGTAGGGTCCAGAGGGAGAGAGCAAGGGGTCAGCAGCTCGATGCAAGCCTTGAGGACCTCAAAACCGCAAGGAAGAGACTGCGAGGGAAAATCAGGGCGATCAAAGAGAGATGCTGGCAGGAGCTCCTGGACACTATAGAGGAGGACCCCTGGGGACTCCCCTATAAACTAGTGACTAAAAAGTTCGGCGGGCATAAGAGCCCCGACGACCCGGAAACGGTCGAAAAGATAATCAAGGATCTCTTTCCCGTTCACAGGACCACGATAGCCCACATAGCAACAGGGGACCCGGCACCACCGACCCCGTTCACGCAAGGTGTGCTGGTACAGGCGGCCAGGAAACTGCGGGAGGGAAGGCCCCAGGTCCGGACGAGGTACCTAACGAGGCTCTGGTGGTGGCAGTCCAAAGCGACCCGGGAGCGTTCTTGGATACTTTCAATGAATGCCTCGGCAGGGGTCGCTTTCACGACGAGTGGAAGCGCCAGAGGCTCGTTCTATTACCAAAGGGCCCCCCGAAGGAGGGTGAAGAGCAGAAGTTCCGGCCGATCTGCCTAATAGACACCACCGGGAAGCTCCTGGAGAGACTGGTGCACACCAGACTGCTGGAAGCGGTGGAGGAAGCTGGAGGACTAGCCCACCGGCAATACGGCTTTAAAAGGGGCCGGTCCACCATCCAGGCTGTTCAGGACGTGGGGAGTATCGCCCGGGAGGCGAATACAAGGAGAGGTCGATTTGCTACCCCCTGCTTGTTGGCGCTTTTGGGCGTCAAAAACGCCTTCAACGCAGTGGGGCATGGCACGATATTGGGGGCTATGGGGGAGAAAACCGGCATGCCAAAGTACCTCCTGGGAATGGTCGCGAGCTACCTGGAAAACAGGCGGCTCGTGTACCACACCAGCGAGGGAACTCAAACACGCCTGGTAACAGCAGGGGTTTCACAAGAATGGGTCCTTGGACCGCTCCTGTGGAACATAGCGTACGACGACATGCTCCGGATGAAGATACCGGACGGGGTCAGCATCGTGGGCTTTGCGGACGATGTGGCGCCACTAGTAACAGCGAGGACCGCGGAGCTCCTGGACCGCACGACAGTGGAGGCCATAAACCAGGTCTGGAACTGGCTAGAGAGGAAGGGCCTAGAAGTTGCGGAGAAAAAAAGGGAGATAGTGGTGCTAACCAGGCGCCACAAACTGACGGTGGGCCCGGTAAGTGCGAAGGGAGACCTGGTGCGACCCTCCAGGAGCGTAAAGTACCTGGGCGTCACCATAGATGCCAGGATGAACTTCGCTGAGCACATAGCGGTGGCCACGAGTAAGGCCACGAGGATGGCGGCGGCGCTGGGAAGGCTCATGCCTAACACCAGGGGACCGAGCTACGCCAGGCGGAGACTCCTGGCCGGTGTCACGTACTCCGTCATGTTATACGGGGCACCGGTCTGGGCCGAAGTCATGTGCGTGGCCAGAAACAGGAAGAGGGTCGAAGCGGTGGAAAGGGTCTGCGCTCTGAGGGTGACCTCGGCCTACCGCACCGCATCAACAGCAGCGGTCATGGTGCTGGCGGGGTTGATCCCGCTACACCTCATGGTGGAAGAGCGCAGGCGAACCGCCGCCGCGGAGACGGAGAGAGGCCTCCGCAGCAAGGCAGCCAAGGCCAAGCTGCGACGGGAAGAGAGAGAGACGACCATCCGGAGCTGGGACGAGGAGTGGACCAGCGGGGAGAAAGGGGCATGGATCAGGGCGGCCATACCATCAGTTGTGCCCTGGGTGGAGCGGAGGTTCGGCCAAATGAGCTTCCACCTCACCCAGGGGCTCATCTGGCACGGCTGTTTCGGTGAGTACCTTCACCGTATAGGTAAGGAGGCGACAGCAAGGTGCCATCACTGTGATGGCCCCAAGGATGACGTGGACCACACCTGGTTCCGCTGCCCGGCATGGAGGGACCGAAGGGATAGAATGAGGAGCGTTACCGGGGTGGTCGATGGCATCGCCTACCTCGTCAAGACGATGCTGAAGGCCCCAAGGAAATGGGAGGCAGCGGAGCAGTACATCAGCGGAGTTCTGCACAACAAGGAAGAAGAGGAGAGGGTGAGACAGGGGCAACAGTCACGACAGCAGTCCGAACGAACGACGCAATGGCCTACAACCAGACCGGTAGGCTGGCTGAGGGGGGGAGCGGCCGGGTGCGCGTGTGACGTACCATACGCGCACTCGGTGTGCTTCCGCAGCGGCGGCCTGCTACAGGACCAGAGGGCCCAGGACACCGGGCACCTAGCGGGAGGCGGGATCGACGCTACCTGGACAAGGGTGGAGGACCTGGCGGCCGACCACGTGGACAAATTGATCCGACGCGGGGAGCTCCGACCTCCAGTGACAGCGCCAACGAAGGTGGGAGCGATGGTCCGGATGACCTACGTTGATGTAAATTACCTAGGTAATAACCGGGCCATCCTCTACCTCAAGAGACGGTGGGGGGGGACCCAGCAGCTGGTCGACTAGCCCGCTAGGAATGCAACCCCCCGGGCGTGACGCGGTGGTGCTGGACGGGACAGTGTTCACCGCCAGCTGTCAGTGTGGCAGCTCGGCGGAGCACGAGCGTATGTTCCCGCACTACCGCACCACCGTGGAGGACGGGGTGACCAGATCAGATTGGAGGATCACCAAGGAGGTCAAGCTGAACAAACAGGGCCCACGCAAAACCGCGGGAAACATGCTTGTGAGGTGTGGACACAAAGACGTCAACCCGAAGGGCCGCAAAGGACCAGGAGGGATGCACAAACAGTGGTGATTAAGGTGTGGTAGGTACGGAAATGACACCGTAAAACCAAGTGATAGAGTGACAACAGGTTATAAACAAAACAGCAATTAACCTAAGAGATAAGTGGTCATCAGACACCAGACAATTAACGGTGTGGCGAAGCAGGACTAGACCGCCGGAGTCATTGCGTCAGCAAAATACCGGCGGCAGTGGGTCACGGTCTGGGCGGCGTCGACCGGCGGCGAGCGACAAGCTACTTAGGGACATCGAGCGCGGGCTGCCGAACTTGCTGAGTCAGCAAACTCCGGTAAGCAGCAACACTTGGCAGGCTACTGTCATAAATAGTAATTAACATTACTAGTAAAACAGGTCTAGGTGTAGGAGAAATAGTAATTCACGTTACCATACTATAATTAATACTGTTGGCTAATATATGCGACAGTACTTCAAACCTCAGGACAGGTGTAGACGAGCCGGCGCGGAACCCTTGCGTCAGCAAATTCCGCGCCGGCAGCAGGTCGCGTGCTGTGTGTACGCAGAGTAGTATGGGCAGACGGCAGACAAATCGCAACTAATGAATAATAATTGCTTTAACAGTACTGTAGACCAATACACTATGCGTATAATATGGGAAGTAGTTAACAAATAGCAAATAATCGGTAATAAATATTGAGGGCAGTAATAAATAGAAAGTAGCAACACCTTATTATTGTTGATATGCAACAGTATTGTAATCGCAGGACAGGTGCAGACGGGCCGGCGCGGAACCCTTGCCTCAGCAAATTCTGTGCCGGCGGTAGGCCGCGTATGATACGTACGCGGAGCAGTACGGACAGGCGGTTGACTAATATTAAATAATGATTGCTGTATCAAATAGTAAATAATTCGAACAAAATTAGGTGTAGGAGACTGATAACAATTATCAAACTATAATTGCTTCAACAAGTAGCAAGTAATTGTAATAAAACAAGGTGTAGGAATAAATAGTAAGTAACACAACCGTAATATTAGGACAAGTGTAGGCGGGCCGGTGCGGAACCCTTGCGTCAGCAAATTCCGCGCCGGCAGTGGGTCGCGCGCTGAATGTAAGCGGAGTAGTACGGGCAAGCGGTTAACTGCTTCAACAAGTAGGAAATAATTGTAATAAAAAATAGGTGTAGGAGACTAAAAACTATTACCAATAATAATGGCTTCAACAGCTAGCAAATAATGGTAATAAAACTAGGAGCAGGAATAAATAGCAAGTAACACTACGTTAAATAAGACATAGACATAGATACTATAGGTAAGGGCAACGGGAGCGGAGGGGTGGCCTTGACGGGCCGGCAAGGAGCATGCGATGGCAAGTTCCGCGTCGGCAGGAGGTCAGACCACGGGATAGATAGAGAGGCCAGAGGTACAGGCCGGCCACAGGGACGGGGTGAAGTAATGCGAAAGCGGTTCTGCCTCGTCCTGGGTGATGAGCGGCGGAGGGGTTTTAGCCGGTAAAAATCCAGCACTATCCGATGACATCCACTCGAACAACCAGATGTCTTTTGAAGATATCCCCTTCGCCGCTTAAATAAAAAAGTGAAAAGAGGTCAAGTCAGGTCAGGTTAGGTTAGGTTAGGTCGGTAACACGCCGACTACATGTCCCGTCACCTCGTCCGCCATCTTGCATGTCAGTCCGCCATCTTGCGGTTTAATCCGCAACCTTGCAGTCTGTAACAAACCGACGCTTGGTCGGTAAAAAACCGACTACAGGCGAGGCGCGACCTGCAGCACTCGATCCGGTCGGTCAGGAAGTTTTGAGCCAGAACCCCTCTCATATAACTACTAATATTTAGTTGGCCATCGCACAGGCGAATCCACTCACTCCGAACTTGCTAAATTAGCCCACCATCGCGAAACACGAGGCGCGATTAATTCCATTGGTAGGGTATCAAAATCCTTATTCGGCATCCTAAACGTAGAAGACGGAGAATATTTCAACCAACAAATTGGCAACTTGTACAACGACAGTAGACACTTAGTCTGCTTAACAAACAGACAAATATTGTACAGTCAACGTTGGGCGTCTACAGGGAAGAAATCAACAGCATGATAAGCCACGACCGCGAACAACATTAATTACTCACGGCCCTCTCGACTGATGCAGCTATTTCAAAAGCCTTAATCACCAACAATATCTTCAGAACGACTTTACTCAACCGACTCATTGACCTGGACCGACACTTGAACGAATACGAACTTGACCTGTCCAGCTTAATAGACGCTATCCCCTTTCGCTCAAAAAGGTATCGTCCACCCTAAAATTCTATCACCAGAACTAATTATTTCCAACCTTGAACATATCCAGTCACTCAGACCACAAATAGAGTTTCCTACCCCAATGGACCAAAATGACGCTGAAGAACTAATTCGAATCTCTCAAATCGACATAGCGTATTACGAACCCAGATTTCTTTATGTGATATCGATTCCGTTGCTCAACTCCGACGCTATTGACCTGTACCGACTGCTTCCCGTCCCCGTTAGACAGACATACGACTCTGCAGATAACGAATTCGCTTTCATTCAACCTGGCAGCGACTACATAACTATAGTACTTAAGGGCGTTGCCTATGCCTCGACAAGCGCGCGCGAACAGAGACTCACGATTTTCCTTCTCATTTCCTCATTTTTGAAGATAATTACGTTCTTAGGGGGTCATTTTGAAGATAAAGAATAGATCTGTGTCGCCTTTTTTGCCGAATTTTCGATTTCGCTTTCAGATTTGCGAAAAACGTACTTGAAAGTACGTTATCTTTGAAGTGAAACACAGCGGACAGTGAATTTCTTTTCGAAATTCGGCGAAAGAGGCGACACACATCCATTCTTTATCTTCAAAATGACTCCCTAAGAACCTAATTATCTTCAAAAATGAAGAAATGAGAGGGAAAATCACGAAGCATAAAACGGCAAATTTTTCGCGCCAAAGGCGGGCGGCTGCTAGCGCCACGATCGCGTTGGCCGGCGACCATGCGAATTACAGGCGAGGAGAGTAGACCCAAACCCCCCACTACAATTCCCCTCGTTCGAATCCTCGTCGCTCGGCACGTGGATAGTGTTCCGCGCTTTTATTTTTGCTTGTGTTTTTCTACCGTGTTTTTTATTATTTCGAGTCAGTATTTATTCCCGCGATGGCTAAGAAGAGAAGGTATCTGTCTTTGAAGAAGAAGAGAGCACCCGGCATGAAGATTTTGGTTAAATTTCGGAAAAAAATGAGGTAAATCGAATTATTTATATGATTGATGTCGCACCCTCTCTGACTTCGAGATTCAATCACATGAGTACGAACAATCGCAGGGCTTTGATCTAAGAAAGTACTTTCAAGAGCCGATATTGCTGTTCATAATAGCAGTACAAATTCATTCTCAAGTTTTTTTATACGTATGAAAATATAAACTAGAATGCGTTGTGACGTGTGGTACTAGCCCGGTTTGCATTAGTCGCTAAAATGTGTCATCAATTTGTTACGTGTTCAGGTTAAATGATCGAAATCACTATTCAGCTATTTGCATTAGTGTTTACACTTTGTCGATCATAAGGAATATTCTGATCACTTATTGTGACTACCCAAGTATCCAAGATAAAATTACAATAAATAGAAAGTTTTCGTCTCTTGAGCACCCGATGTAAGAATGTATGAAGATGAATGTTTACATGTTGGAATCTTACGCTTCCGATGGGAAGCACACGCAAGACGGTCAAAGCGGTTAAATAAATGATATGCGAATGTGCAGTATCATTAGTTACGAGAAAATGCATTGTTGGGAGATATGAATTTGAAAAACTGGTGATTTCGAAAAATTAACGACGGAGCCAGGAATCGAACCTGGTATCTAGAGATGTAAAATTACAATGTATCTGGCAGAATTTTCCATACAAAGTAAATACGGCGCGTACGTATTAGGCCACTAAAATACGCGCGTTTTGTTTTTAGAAATAAATTTGACGTACTTCTGGGGTAATCATACATGCATACATTACCTACAAAACGGCCACCCCACAAAACTGTTATCAAATCAGATACTACTGCCAAGTATAATTTATTTAGACACCAATGATGATTTTGATATACTATAACTAATGATGACAAAAAAAAAATTGAAATCAAAATTGAAATTGAGAAGAAAAAAAAATTGGAGTACGTGGTACTTGGCGGGCCCATTTCGATTTGCCATTACAACATTGATATAGCTCGACTTGTATTTTCTTGTGCTTGTTTTAAAAAGACCCGACAAGTGCCACTAAATGAAAAAAAAAAAAAAATGACAAGACGATAAGATTTACTATACATATATTATATAACAGTGATACTGTGAAAGTATTCCTGATCTGCTATTCCCTCATTATCGTTGCGCGGCAAATTTGGACATTCTTCGATCCGCCGTCTCCTGGGACCTGGTCATTTTGGTTACTGATTATATTTGTGGTCATTATAATTTATTGCTAAAATTTTTTTCTCGTGTCCATGCATTTCCAAATTTTTTTACGTGTAAAATTGCTGCGAGCCAACAAAACGACGGAGAAATGATTCGCGAAGTAATGACTTCGGCGGAAGATGTTGCTCCGTTTAACGAGGCCGTACTTGCCGACGAATTTCAGGATACCGATTTGTTTTGCTCGGAGACAATGCCTGAATCTCCAATACAGTACGCGAGAAACGACGACGAGACGACTGAATACAACACCGCGGAGGATTTCGTGAGTATCCAGCCTGCGACCGAAAGTAATGTTGTCGAAGACATGAATTCAAATTTTCTTGTAGTCGGTAATGCCCAAGGCCGAACCAAGTCCCCCATTGGAGTTGACTGGGAGAAGAATAGTAGACATTATGCATTTTTTAGATAGCATTACAAAAATTGGTCGTCACTCCCCTTTTGATTGTACTTTTGCAGACATGTGTCCAATATCCGAAAGCCGGACAGGATTCATTACCACCATCACCTTCAAATGTAGTATGTGTAATTTAGTCAAATCAATAACGTCAGAGAATTCTAGTTCAGGTTCCTCAAGCGTCAATGCAGCTATAGTATCCGGTGTAGTGTCCACAGGTGGTGGTTTTTCTCAACTCGCAGAGATTAGTGCATCGGTAGATATGCCATGTATGGCTAAAGAGACTTGGAAGAAATTTCATAGGATATTTAGCGATACGTATCACGACATTTCACGGGAGCAAATGCTAGAGGCAGGTAGGGAAGAAGCTACGTTGGCCCGTGAGGCGGGTGACGTTGACGAGGACGGGTACCCTTGCATAGCGGTTGTCGCCGATGGGTCTTGGGCAAAAAGATCGTATAGGACAAAATATGACTCTCTATCAGGTGTAGCAGTAATAGTGGGATTCAAAACCAGAAAAGTTTTATTCATTGGGGTAAGAAATAAATATTGTTCAACGTGTGATAGGAAGCGGGGTGACACCGAGGCATCTGTAGGCGAACATAAATGTGTGAAAAATTGGACGGGTTCTAGTACCGCGATGGAGTCAGACATTATCGTCGAGGGTTTTAAGTGTAGCGTAGAAATGCACGGTATTAAATACGATAAATTAATTGGGGATGGGGATAGTAGTGTTCACCGAAAACTTATCGATGTGCTTCCGTATGGACCGGAAGCACTTGTCAAAAAAATTGAATGCCGCAACCATGTTCTCCGCGTCTATGAAACTCGACTTCGGGATCTCTGTACCAACCGCAAGGTTGATACTGTGATCCTACGTAATGATTTGCGCAAAAACTTGAGGCGACTACGATATGCCGTAACTTCCGCAATTCGCTACAGGAAAAGACAAGTTGATCAGCCACTTTACGTTCGAGTCGAGGATTTGCGCAAAGATATTAAAAACGGTCCGAACCATGTTTTCGGGGAACATGGATCATGTGCGGAGAGAGGTTACTTCTGTGACGGTAACCCCAAACCAGGGGAAGTTAACCTGGTCGAGGACATGAAATTGACTGGTGTCTTCCAAGAGATTCAATCGGCAATGTATCGACTCATTGAGCATGCATCGAGCCTCATATGGGACGTGGATAACAACGTAGCTGAGTTATACAACTCACACGTTGCCAAGGCTATAGGTGGCAAAAGAGTCAACTTTGCCCTGCGCGATTTGTATGGAGCTCGGTGCGATTCTGCCGTAATGAGAATCAATGCCGGTGGACAATTTCATCTATTAGTACAGGAAAAATTGACAGGAAGGGTGGGTAAATTCACGAAAAAATATTGCGAAAATAAGACGGGGTCAACAAAAATTAGAAAAAAGGGTTTTAAGGGTAGCAAAAAAACTTTCGTGACCCAGATCGCTGACGCCGACTATGGCCCAGATGCTGCTTGTCCACGGCAATCAGACATGTCGGTGGATGAATTGGCGTCTGCTCAAAGGACATTCGTGCAGAGCTTGTATTCGGAGGACCTATTGGAAACCGAGCGACAAACAATGGGGCAGAGTTCGTCAATCGCATGGTACGAACAGAGAAGAAAGCGTTTGACTGCCTCAATTTTCGGTGAAATTTGTAAGCGAAGGCCACGAACATCTTGTGTTAAATTAGTAGAACGCATCCGCTACGGAGATTTCCATGGAGATTCAAATACAAGGTGGGGCACAGAAAAAGAGCCCATAGCAATAGGTCAGTTCGCTGCCGAACATTCTGTTACTGTTGATAGCAGTGGTCTAGTGGTGGACAAGGCGTTACCCTTCCTTGCGGCATCGCCGGATGGACTTGTAGGTAAAGACGCGGTCGTAGAAGTCAAGTGCCCAGCATCGGCAAAAGAGTTGACTCCAATGGAGGGCATAGAGTCAAAGAAAATTAAATTCATGAAAATAATCGATGGAAAAGCAAAGTTAGATCTTTCTCATAATTACATATATCAGGTCCAAGGTCTTCTACACATTACAAATAGGAAGTGGTGCTATTTTATAGTTTGGACGCCAAAGGGATTGATTTTTGATAAAATAAAACGTGATGATGAATTCTGGACCGAAAAAATGGAGAATAAATTAGCAGATTTCTTTCACTTTTGTTTGTTACCCGAGATCGTAGATTCTAGACACGCCCGACAACTCTCAATCCGCGAACCCCCTCAAATCATCGAAGCCCAGAAGGCCGCGCGTAAGAAAAAGTAAATTCACGACCGACAGACGACAAAAAACTGTGATATAAATATATGTACATATGTTCATAAATATAATAGCTTTGTATATACCTTACGTGCAATATTTCTGTGATTTATGTTTAGTTAGTTATGTGTATTACTGTGCCAAAAATTTGCTAGTCATATCGTTATAATTATATATCTGATTATTCATTCCAGGAATACTTTCTGCGGTCTGACCAAACTGCGTATATACCTATATATCATGTAAATATTCTGTAGCTTATTTTTTCATTACTATCTGTGACCTGCACTCGTGACGTACTACTTTCCATAGGTTGCGCTTTCTATAGAATTTATTTAGCCATATAATGTATACAATGCTCGATGCCTTGTGATGATATCAATTTTCTCTATCAAGATTACTGTCATGTTTCAGTTATACTGTTTCAATTTAATTTCTATGAGATACTTTTCATAAAGATTTCGTGATTATGTTCATTAAGTTTAAACGAGTTTAATTTCACTTTCATCATTTTATATTATTTTTTATCATTTTGTATTTGTTTGGTGCAAACCCGATCCTGGTTGGGAGGTAGGGACGGGTTAGGTGGGTCTCTGTTTGATAGCGACCATGAATTTGCTAACAGCTATTCGTTGCAATTTTCAATTTAAAATTACCTGTGACGACGTCTGGTCGGTATTCATAAATAGTTCCGTATTATTTTCGAAACTGTATTAGGAACAGCTCTCAGCCGATCAAGCTTATGCTTTGAGCTGACTCAAGACAGTCCGACAAATCGAACCTGACTATGAATACCGGCTATTAGATTATTACCAGTCCCGTGATCGCATTGCGTAGAAATACGGATGCCGATGAATATAATTTTTGTTGAAATATTAAGAATGTATATCTATATCATCATACGTACGGGGAATTCTACGTCACGTCAATCAAAAAATGACCTCGTATTTTTTCAATCTATTCATACTTCTTTTCACGTGAAATAAAGATAAAAAGAATCGATACGCATTTTGGTGTTCGTCCGAATTATGTTTGTTTTCGAAAGTTACCAGACAATCATTCAATTTTGATGCAAAAGGAGCGCGCATATATCCGGTTCTATTCGACGTAAAGACATCATTTACAGTGCATACGGAAGGTGAACGAATAAGCTTTCATAAAAAAAATGTAATGTTGAACATTATTGCAAATCCCAATTTTTATAAACAATTCAAATGTTCGACGATTTTTACCTCATTAATGCCAAGTTTTTGAATTATAAAAAAATAGTTTTGGGTTCCTTATTAAATTCTGTATTACTAGTAAATTTTTCAAGTGGAATCTGAAAGGAGTCTCTTTTTTTTCTATTATTCATCAGGTACTGCGTCGTGCCGAGCGCGGCACACTGGGCTGTTTAAAAGTATTTGAATCCGAATGGCCGTGAGGGGTGGAAGAGGCTAGCCGCGTCACCCGCCCCACTCCGGCGACAGCTCGGTTGCTCCTTCTCACTTGTTTCTTACTCTCTCTCTCGCCACGGTTAACGCGGGAAACGGAGTAGCCCGCGCTTTCTAGCTAGGCAACGCCCTAACCGAGCGTCGTACTTTCCAATCTCGGAATCCAAATTTAGTAAATGCATTTTACCCCTTGGAAAATTCACATGTAAGTTGACACAACCGCTTCTCCGACCGTCGACTCACAAACTCTGGGAGGTAGACCTTTTTCTGAACCTGTCCAGAAAAATTTCAGAACAATGTGATATCAGATTGACCGCATTCGATGGAATCTACGCGACGGGATTATCGACATCTAATTCTTGGGTTTTCTCGTCTTTCACTCCGGAGACTCTTCATACTCTCTGCCCAAAAGACCAGACCTCTCGTGTCACACTTTCCGTTCCAGGCATTATCGTCCCAAACGACCTGTGTACGGCTAGTACTTCTGAAGTCACTTTCAAAACTTCGAAACGCTCACAATCTACCGAGACCTTCTCCTACGTCACCAAAGTTATCTTGGATCTAAGCCAAGTATTCCTTAGTCTTGATTTTAATATTTCCACCGACTTATCCCTTGTTGCCATCCTTCCCTTCGCGAACCATCGCATATTAACCCCCACGATCTTGCCGTCACCGGCGTTTCCCTAAATGATATACTGGAACGCTCAGCTGACCTAAGCACACATTATCGCACCCGAGATAACATGCTTCGCCTTACTACCAGCCTTGGTTATAGCGGCATCGGCCTCACGTCCCTCTCAGTAGCTTTCTTCTGCTACCAAATCTCGTTATTTAGCAAAATCTCAAGGCTGTACTCTTGCTGCAAATTGGGAAGGACACTACATATCCCTAACCCGCGTCGTACAAAACCCCAAATCTCTACGCGCCATGCCATCCACCACCCGCACCTAGAAATGATACCATTTCCCGATGACCTGCCTCCTCGCTCTTCGTCGCTGCTCCGGACCCAATCGGAAATTCAAATGACGGAACTAGGCATATCTAAGCCGCGTAAATTACTCCCCGAGCAGAGACTTAACGATAGCTTCGAATCACTTGAAGTCTGGCGCTAAGCCCTTCGCTATTGGCAATCATATTCTTTCATTGCCTCATTCTGCCCGTAACAATCTGCAGCCATAATATAATCATCAGCATGTTGTTTATAATATACACAATATCTATCATATTGTTACAAAGGGTGAAATCACCAGTTTTGCCCCCTCTTTAATGATCTAGTAGTCATCATAGATAAAAGACGTTTATAAACCTCTTATGTCTTTCAAAAGAATAAGGTTGCTGCGTCAACCAACATCATTGTAAAAACAGTCTTGTTTCAGACTTTAAACGAGAAACACATATTGCGCAATTAAAGCTTTTTCACAATATTTTATTCACGCTCTTGATTTTGACTTGATAATTAAACTCGCGGATCCATATTTTATTTTGGTAACGTCAAAGAACGTTACATTGGTGTCAGAAGTGGGATCTTGAGTTTCTTTTCAATCGAGTCAATTCAGTGCGCGAACTTTAACTATGAGCAATAGTCGTAAGACACGCTCTCGTCGAAGGGAAAGTGGCGGAGAAGAACCTTTCATTATGGAAAATCCGCGGGTCCCCGAAACAATCTCATCACCTTCAGTGGACCCTCTTCCAATTCCTTCGGCGGTCTCTCAGATTGATCTGCTGAAGATCATGTCCCAATAACAAGAGGCCGCTGAACGTCTTCAAAAGCAACTTCTCCAGCTGCTTCTTGATCAACAAGAACAGCAAAAAAGAGAACAAGAACAGCGAAAAAGAGAACAAGAACAACGAGAAAGGGAAATTGCCTCTCAGTTGGAGCAGCGGAGGCTTGATAGAGAAGCTCAAGTACGATCCGAGACCAATCTTCATGAACTATTTCGGACGACTGTGGCAGCTCTTCAGGCCATCAGGTGAACGGCTCAGGAGAACCAGCCGTCACCCCTCGAGGTTCCAGAGTCGTTACTCCGCTTCCCTCTCCTGTTCCCTCTCCTGTTCCTGTTCCCGCTGTTCGGGCGGTCCAACATCCAGGACGGTTCCAGGATGTTCGAGACTCAAGGTCTGTGCCTTTTATTAGGGGAATAGATGAATCCCCAATTTGTAGAACAACAGTAAATAATGAGGTTGGCTTTCCCGAGCCTCTGCCTCAGGTTCAACCTCGTTATTCCCATTTAAGTCAATTAAATAATTCAAAATTTCCTGGGGTTGCTTCTCAAATTAACGAGAAACCCTTTTATCCTTTAAAGCCGCCAATTTTTGATGAAAAGATTCCATGGGCAGATTATGAACGTCAATTTAACACAATTGCAAAGCATAATCAGTGGGACTCCGCCATGAGGGCCCACAGCCTTGCCTCTTGTCTTCGGACGCCGGCTCTGGATGTTTTAACGGCATTGTCTGAAGAAGAAATTTCCGATTATGAAAAACTTAGCTCTACGCTTAAATTGAGATACGGAAATGATCATTTGACAAAATTATACACAGCTCAATTACAGACTAGAAGACAAGGACGAGACGAAGACCTCGCGTCACTTAGCCAAGATATTGAACGGCTTTCTCGTGTAGCTTTGCCAGACCACGAGCCGTCTCGTAATTTATTAGCGACACAAGTTTTTTTAAACGCAATCAGTGATCCAGAAATTAAAATGGCCGTTGGGACATCGGGTCTCACTTATCTGCGAGAGGCAACGATCAAAGCCCTGGAGGTGGAGGCAATGCGAAAACAATATTTTGGGTTGAGCAAGCTTCGTCGGATTGAGGTGTCCAAAAACACCTCAGAAAGACGGAGTTTTGAACACTCGGAGGAGCCAAAGCTTCAAAATTATAGAAATAAAAATAACAATAATAATTTTAAACCAAGAAATCATGGTTCTTTTCAAGGCCAGAAAAACAAGCGTGGAATTAAGAACGCGGTCATGACAAGTCAAACCGGCTTAACTTGTACATTTTGTAAAAAAACAGGACATGACGCCAATCATTGTTTTCTAATTAAAAAAATTAGTGGGGAACCGACGCAGGGTTCGAATCCAAACTCTTATAACTGCCGTAAGAAAAATATAGAAATAGGGGCAGCAAATCCTCAGTCGAGTTCTTCAACAGGAACTCGCCCAAAAAAATAATTCCAGATGATTTGTCGGGGCGAAAATCATCGCAGATTGTTAGGAGTGAAAGCCGTCTTAGAAAACAGTTTTTAATTAGGAGTCTACGACAGTCTGGTCTTTACGCGCGCGGCACTGTAAATGGCGTCGATTGTCTATGGGTAATAGACACCGGCGCGGAAGTAACCATAGTTCGATCGGATCTCTTTAAATCCGATAACCAGATTGTTCCCTCTTTATCTCTGCGAACAGCCACTGGAGAGACGACCCCGATTTTGAGACAGGTTACTGTCCAAATTAACCTTTTTGGGTGTATCGACTCTCCACATAAGGTTTTTATAGCAGATATAGAGGATGAAGGTATTTTGGAAATAGACTTTCTTACAGCTCATAACTGTGTTATCACGACTAAGAGAAATCAACTAGCTTCAAACAATCGCGAAATAACTCTTTGTACAAATAGAAATGGAATTTATTGGACTCCTCCTAGAATTCGGGAAATAGAACTTTCAGAGGATGATTTTCAACAACATTTCCCTTTACATTTACAGAGCCTTGTTGAGAAATCTTCGATTTCGTTAAATTCAGCTCAGGTAGAATCGTTTAAATCTCTTTTGCTAGAATTTATAGATTCTTTCGCCAAAGATAGTGGTGATAAGGGCCGATGTACTTCTGTCAAGCACAAGATCGACGTCGGAGAGAGTTCACCAATAAAACAAGCTCCTCGAAGACTCGCTCTCAACGCCCGAGACGAGGTGAAGAAGCTTGTAGAAGACATGTTAATGAACGATGTGATTGAACCATCGTCTAGTCCCTGGGCCTCACCAATCGTCCTTGTTAACAAAAAGGACGGATCCAAACGATTTTGTATCGATTACAGGAAGCTGAACGATATAACGAAGAAAGATTCTTACCCTCTACCCAGAATCGACGAGAAACTCGACCTGATAGCTGGTGCAACTTGGTTCAGCACCATAGATCTTCAGAGTGGATACTGGCAGGTCGAAATAGATCCTCTAGATAAAGAAAAAACAGCTTTTGTTACGGGTTTAGGAGGATTATGGCAGTTCAAGGTTATGCCGTTTGGTTTCAGTGATGCCCCGGCTTTCTTTGAACGAATGATGGAGGCTGTTCTCCATGGGCTCACTGGCAAAATATGCCTCGTTTATTTAGACGATATAATCGTTTTTGGCAAAAACTTTGAAGAAGAAGTTCAAAATCTCAGACAAGTTTTCGCTAGGCTGAAGCAAGCAGGCCTAAAAATGAGCCCGAAAAAATGCCATCGGTTCCAGAAAAAAGTAGACTTCCTCGGACATATCGTCTCAGCACAAGGTGTGAAGACCGACCCATCCAAAATCGAGAAGGTTTCTTCTTGGCCGACGCCTAAGAATAAAGAACAAATTCAAAGCTTTTTAGGCCTTTGTACGTATTGCAGAAGATTTGTAAAAGGTTTCTCTAGTATAGCTAAACCTCTCCATCACTTGACCGGAATCAAGATTCCTTTTGACTGGACCCCGGAATGCGAAGAGGCTTTCAAGAAATTAAAAGAAAATCTTATTTCTTCGCCGATTTTAGCTTATCCAGAAGTCGAACTTCCTTTTATTTTAGATACGGATGCCTCTCTTTCAGGAATAGGCGGGGTTCTGTCACAAATTCAGGGAGGTCAGGAGAGAGTGATAAGCTATTTCAGCAGAGTTTTGAGTAAAACTGAGAGGAATTATTGTGTCACTCGTAAAGAACTTTTAGCTGTTGTTTAAAACGTAGTACATTTTCAACATTATCTGTACGGTAGGAGATTTTTGATACGTACAGATCATGCTTCTCTTAGGTGGCTACTTTCGTTCAAATCTCCCGAAGGTCAGGTAGCTAGATGGATAGAAAGGCTCGGTCAGTACGACTTTGACATTCGTCATCGAGCAGGAATTCATCATGGAAAGGCCGATGCTCTCTCTCGAAGACCCTGCGAGGAAATGCCAGAGTGTAAACAGTGTGCACGATTATAGAAAAACCGTGACCCCTCTCTTATAATACGGAAGATTTCTCTCGAAAATAACCAGGAGGAATGGAGAAAATCGCAACAAGAGGACGACACTTTGACTCAAGTGAAGTCTTGGAAAGAAGCGGAAACTCGCCCGGACTGGCAGTATATATCTTTAGCCGAGCCAGATTTGAAAATTTATTGGGCTCAATGGGACTCTATCCTTTGAATTGATGGAATTTTATACCGAAAATGGGAATCTGCAGACTTGAAAGAAATCAGGTGGCAACTTTTGGTTCCCAGGTCACGAGTTCCGGAGATTCTTGCTCTTTATCATGATTCTCCTGCAGGCGGACACTTCGCTTCAAATAAAACTCTGGGCAGAATTCGCAACTTCTACTTTTGGCCCCGTTGCCGGATGGACGTTGAAGATTGATGTCGAAGATGTCGAATCTGCACGGCAAAGAAAGGACCTCGAGCGAAGGGACGAAGCTCTCTTCAAATTTACAACGTGGGAGCTCCATTTGAAAGGATAGCGATGGACATTCTCGGACCTCTCCCGATAACCCATTCTGGAAATAAATATGCTCTGGTTATTGCTGATTATTTTACTAAGTGGCCTGAAGTGGTTCCTCTCGCTGATCAAGAAGCCTCCACTGTAGCACAAGCATTCGTTAAAGAGTTTATTTGTAGACACGGAGTTCCTCTAGAACTTCATACTGATCAAGGCCGAAATTTTGAGTCAACCATAATGAAAGAGGTTACTCAGATTTCAGGGGTTAGAAAGACTCGTACGACTCCTTTGCATCCGCAATCTGACGGCATGATAGAGCGTCTGAATCGGACTTTACTACAGTATTTGTCGTCCTTCGTAGAGCAGAACCAGAGAGACTGGGACTCCTGGATCCCTTTCTTCCTCTTATCTTACAGATCTGCGATTCATGAGACGACGAAGCAGACGCCAGCCCTCATGCTTACTGGAAGAAATCTTCGACTTCCGTCAGATTTAGAGAAAGGCCCTGTTCCTGTGCAAAGACAACATCAAACAGATTATGCCTTTTTATTACAACAACGTTTAGAAGAAATTCATCACTTTGCTAGGAATAGAATTTCTATGGCTTCAGATAAATTAAAAACTCGTTATGATATTCGAGCCAGAGAGTTAAAATTCAATCCTGGAGATTCTGTTTGGCTTTTTCAACCTCGAAGACAGAAAGGACGATGTCCAAAGCTACAAAGAAATTAGGAAGGCCCTTACTTAGTGGTTAACCGGATAAATGATGTTGTTTATAGAATCCGAAGATCTCCTCATTCGCGACAGAAAGTGGTTCACTTGGATCGTCTTGCTCCATTTGAAGAAGATCAACCTGGAACAGTCTCTCCAAGACCAGGAACATCCTTCGAGGTTAGATCTTTAAACGAACACCCTTGACGATTGTGATCGACTCGACCTTCTTTACAGTTGGTCATCGATTGGGAGAAGAATTTGCCTTTTGGAATTCATTTGAGTAAAACTCGACTGCTTACGATTATTATTGAAGGAAATACCGGATGCGGAAAAACAACTTTCACCAAGAGGTTTTCAGCAGATCGCCAGGCCTGTACACTTTTAGAACCTCTTGAGGAATATCGAGACGTAGCTGGAATTAACCTCTTAGATTTGATGTATCAGGACCCAGATCGTTATTGCTATTATTTTCAGTATTTCGCTCAAATGGTTATGTTAAAAAGACATCTTCAGACAACTTCATTGCCTGTAAAGGTGATGGAAAGATCGATATTCAGTAGCAATTGTTTCGTAGAAGCTCGTCGAAGGTTAGGTAATTTTCGCGACTTCGAATCTCATTTATTGATGAAAAATTTTGATCTTCTCATTTGCTCGTCTGAGCTCAGAGTAGATTTGAATGTTTATTTGCGAGTTTCCCCAGAAACTTCTTTTGCTTGAGTTAGTTCCCGTTCTCGTGAGGAGGAATCGAGCATTTCTTTAGAGCTACTCAGAACTATTCATGAGGTTCATGAAGATTGGCTAGTAAAACAAACCTTTTCTTATTTATCGGCTCCTGTCTTGGTTATAAATGCAGAAGCTACGGCCGATCAAGTTTTTAAAGATTTTTGTACTTCCTTGACATGCGGATAGCATATAGTTAACCTATATTTGCTTTATTAAGGGATACACTTAATTAAGTAAAAGACATAAAAAAAATAATAAAATAGATTTTCTTTATTGAAAAAAAAACCCAAAGATTGTTAAAGGTTATGTTTTAAAAATTCATTTTCTTGCAATCGATATTTTGCATAGCTGGTCTCCGTTTTGTAGGTTCGAGGCGAGATGACGCTTAAATGAAGTCGGGTTTCGGTCGGCTCGATTTTACCGCGTTAAACCTAATGTTGCTTCAAGCGTTGCTCTATGAATAAGAGAGAATGATTTTAGGATGGTTTGCTCTTTCTCGGATCTTTAAAATTAGAATTGAATTATTTCCTTTGATTAATAAATTTTTCAAAGAGCTTACATTTGTTGCCATTAAGAAGGAGCCGGATTTCAGCACGGCTCCAAGGACCGTTGAGATCCCGTTGTGCGAATCAGTGTCGAGTCCTGGTCAAATACCTTCTTCAGGCTCGCGGTTGGCTGCCGCTCTTCGCACGGAGCGGCCGTGCCGGTCGTTAGAGTTGGCTGGCACTTTGTCGACGAAGTGCCAGGCAACAGTGAGGTATCTCACGGGGGTTTTGGAGGAATTTATTTCGGGAGGAATTTTATTTTTGAAAAAAAAGCTCTGGCCGGCGTCCGTGCCGGCCGGAGAACAACAACGTACTGATGTTTACAAAATAAGAAGTTGTTTGTTTTGAAATGATCTTTTGTTTTCCTAAGAATTTTGTTTCCTTCTAGAAACTTCTTCTCTGGAGTCGAGTTTTGCGTCGGATAGGCTTTGGTTTATTAATGTGAATAGAGCCACGATTATTTTCCAAGGTTCATGAGCGATTGCTCGATTTTCACATTTCATTAACCTTAAGTGTCAGTTTTTGTGAGTACTTTTTTAGGTTACTTGACACAGCCTTTTCCCATCCAACCATTCCCCGATTCCTGAGGATGACTGATGGTCTTATTTTGAAGAAGGAGGCAGAAATGATTCAGATAAGATCGTTTCTTTTCTTTTGAATACATATTTAATTTATTTTATTCGTGTATTCTCCCAAATTCACTTAGTGAATTTGAATTGTTATACCATCACTCACATTTGTCCTTCCAAAAACTCTAGGGTGAGCTATTTCTAACGAAGATTAGGATCAGTCACCCATCTATTTCCTTATTTCCTGTGAAAAGGAGTCTGTTTTTATCCTATTTGGTCCTGGAATTTTCGGTTCCCGCCTCGATGTTTTCACCCGAACCTGTTTCGTTTGGGCAATCCTGCAAGAAGAGGATTGGATTTCTTTTCAACATCGATCTGGACCGATGCTGATAACTTCAAATTCATGAAGCCACACAACACTCAATAACACTTACCTTTATAAAAACAAGGCACATAAATTTTTGAAATTATTTAACGCTCAACTATCTGCTCATTGTTTTCTGTGGTTTACCTTGAGACTGTGGGCAAATGCCAGATAGTAAAAAAGGGAGTCTTTAAATTTTTAGAGCCACAGCTCCAACTCACCTTTGAGCACTGACTGCTAGATCACTTTTATAATTGTTTCATCTTTCCCGAGTCGGGACGACTCTTTTCCTCGGGGGGGAGTGGTGTTACAACGGGTGAAATCACCCGTTTTGCCCCCTCTTAAATGATCTAGTAGTCATCATAGATAAAAGACGTTTATAAACCTCTTATGTCTTTCAAAAGAATAAGGTTGCTGCGTCAACCAACATTATTGTAAAAACAGTCTTGTTTCAGACTTTAAACGAGAAACACATATTGCGCAATTAAAGCTTTTTCACAACATTTTATTCACGCTCTTGATTTTGACTTGATAATTAAACTCGCGGATCCATATATTATTTCCGTAACGTCAAAGAACGTTACAACACATACCACCACATTTATAAAATGTCATTTAGGAACATTCTGTTCAAATGTATACCAACCCTCTTGAACGCACACTAACATCTAGGCGCTATATTTCAAGACTCTTCTTTGTCATATTCTGTAAGTGAGTCAGTACGATAAGAAGTTATTTAGAAATTTTATTTTTTTTATTCAAATGTATACTAACCCACTTAAGCGCGCACTAATATCTAGGCGCTAGATTTTAAGACCATTCTTTATAATATTCCATAAGTAAGTCAGTACGTTTCATGGCATTCCATTTCCTTCCAAACATCCTATTCCGTACCCTCACCGAATGTTCTTCCCCAAGGGGGGGGGGGGGGGGGGGCGTGTTACGTCCTCCAGACTTCATATTCCTTTCCCACGCTCTGTAGTCTACTCTTATCGTCCGCGAGTCAGCAGATTCTTCTGTAACTCGCGGCTAGCTTGCCTACTACATCCCGCTAAACTAGGCAGATCCATCTTAGCGCTCAAGCAAGACACCTATCCCTCTAAACCAAGACCATACCTTTTTCCCTCGACCGACTCCGTTGCATTGACTACTAATAAACAATCATATACTTTGAATCGTTTACCTTCCCTCAATACCGATCCCTCTCTATTCCATTCACTTTCTGCACTGGGAGTAGTAGGACGCGAGTGCATAGTCGACGTGAAGGGACCCTATAATAGCCAAATAACACCTTAGCTGGGCGTGGAGTAAGCTCCGATTACCGCTCATCGGAGCCTACGCATTCTACCCTGTAACATGATTAACACGTAGAAAAAGTTTTCAGAAAATGAAAAAAAGTTTTCCGAAAACGAAAAAGGTTTTCAGATAATGAAAAAAAGTTTTCCAAAAATAAAATGTGTAATAATCGTATGGTATTATCATTATTATTATTATTATTATAATTTTCATAGATCCGAGTATGGTACATGTGCGTAAAAAAGAGATAAAATGTGGAAATATTTGTATATTCAAAATATTTATTCTAATTCTGAAAATATATACAAATTATATCACATGTCTGTTTTATTTTCAACTATTGTGCGAACTATCAAAATCCAACCACTTCACATAGAACTGATTCCCCCGTTTGCGTAATACTTTCTCCACAAGGTAGCCGTCGCGTCGGAGTATTCTAATTTGCTGAGCTCTTCCTCGTAGAAGCTCTCCTCGATGGGATGATCTTGATAATCGGTAAGTTTGTAGGTGAGTGGATTGGTATTTTTCACCTCACTCACGGTGAATATTTCAGTCGACTAATTGGGTGTATAGCTTTTTTCGAATACATTCTTGTACTTGCTGATTCGCGCTCGATCGCCTATACTGAATTTCCGCACTCGATCACTTCGTTTGATTTGCCGAGGCTTGTATACGCTACGATACAGCTGTTTTTCATTCTCCGTGCTAACATCCACCGGTTTTATCCGAATCGTGCGATGTTTGGTGTTGTTGTAGGACTTCATTAAATCATCCAAAATATTAATCCACTCTTACGATCCTTGGAGAGTAAACCGCTTCCACATGTTATTTTTCAATGTTCGATTAAAACGTTTGCATATCGACGCCTTCAAGTTGCTAAATGTCGAATACATGTTGATATTGTGATGCTTCTCGAGAGCTTTGAATTCGCTGTTGTAGAATTCTTTGCCTTGATCAATGTGTAGATGTGTAAGTATACGGCTCTGGATCAGTACAGATTTCATGGCAGCAGAAATATCTTTCCCACTCTTGGACTTTATCGGCATCGCCCACGCGTACTTGAAAAATATATTGATGATTGTTAGTAGGTATTTGTATCCCTTGTTACGCGAGCTGTATGCGGTCATATCGACGAGATCAGCTTGACAGGTCTCATCCAGTCCGCGTAAATCTACGAATCGGCGCGGATAGTTGCGTCGAGCCTGTCTGTGAAGTTCAGCAGCTATTACAGTCTTCATTGTTCCCAACTCTTCAGCTTTTAATTGTTCGAATTGTCGTCCAACCACTCTGGTTCCTCAATCGATACTAATTCCCTGCTGGTCTGTCCCAGCGTCGGTGTTGCTTGCTCCCCAATATGTTTGATGCGACTCAGCGCGTTTTCTACGATTTTGTTATTTATGCGTAGCTGTTTCAACTCCTCGTTGTAATTATGCGTGAAACTCTCAAAATTTGATTCAAAAGTATCCACAATATCCACAGCCATTGATCGTAAAGCGGTATTGAGAACTTTGAGGGAAACGGCATCGTTTTCCATCTGCGGATCAGCGATATTATACAACCGTTTGCTGTCTATATCGTACTGATTGTCGTTGGTGGTTTTGAATCCAACACCTGGAGGCCCTCGAATAAATTTTTTACCACCACCACCACGCTCCGAGTGTCGTCCGAATATGTCCATGCTCATCACTGGACGGTCACTGAACAAATGATGATTTCATGTTGACACGCTGCTAATAAACGATTCCGGCCTCGCGCAACTCTTCAATAATGGAGACTATTTCGTTGGAATGGTTGGTATTGCCTGCAGCCTGTGATGTCATAAGCAGCCGAAGGCGATCTACAATTTCATTTGGATCATCCCAGTAGACGTAATCAACATCTTGCCCCTCCTTTCGCGCAATCTTATAGTCAGGTAAGCCTTTACCTGATTTTTTCGGCGAGCCGACGTGTTTTGCAATGAAATTTCTATACTTTGCGCTTTTCAAATCATCTCGAAGGCTTCCATCGGCATGATAACGTTTTCGATGCGCATTTGTCATCGTTACAATTTTTATATAATTATTCTTGTCCGCATAATTTACAATCGATGCATCAGGTGATTCTTTAAACAGTAATTCGAGTAATCCGGGTGTTCTTTCATAACTTTTATCCCCCACATTGACCAGATTATCAGTGAAATTGATTGACGTATCACCAATCATCATACCGTTTGTCAACTTTCGAACACCGTATGTGGTATCCAAATCCCTCTTTTTGCTTGTGCTGAACATTTTAAAATATCGCGCCATGGAATCCGTTGTTTTCTTCACCGGCGTACTTGTAGTAGAAATTTCACCAAACTTTAGTGTTTTATCATTTGCATCCATGAAATTCCCATCGTCCATATCCTCATCCTTCTCATCATCATCATCATCCCCGGTACTCTCGTCATCTTTTTCTTCTTCTTTTTTCATTGTCACATCCGGTAGTTCCGTTTTAATTTCATGTTTAATATGTTGCTGCTGCTGTCTTGAGGTATCAACTAATTCTTGCAACAGTGTGACTAAAGGCTTGAACACCTCTCCCATAACCTGTTCGGCCGTGTCCGTGTCCAACTTGAGCATCTTATGCTTCCGCCGTATGACATCGGATGCTTTCGATATTTCACTCAATGTATTGCTTTGTTTACGAATCTTGGCACTCCCCATGTTGCCAACCCGATTTTTGCGATGAAACTGTGCAAGTTTATGTTAGTTTATGCTTATGAAGCAGTCAGACCCCTTCCTATATCGCCCCCCATTGATTTCGCTATCCCTGTCAATTACGGTAAAACTGTAATTGTCATCATTCCAGCATGCCGAGCACAAGTCTTTAAATTGCTGATACGTCATGTCTGTGTTCACATTATCGGGGTAGATATGTTTCAGATTCATATTATCCTGCCGAAATAGCACCAATAAGTTTGCATTGTCACGCACTAGGTGTTTTGGAATGCGCGCACACGTTTGACTTAGATAAAAGCTATCGATATCGCGATGCCTGCCCATGCTGAAGTATGCTCTGATATTATGTTGCTTTTCACAGGCCACATCGTCGAAAATCATAACAGAGTTGGGGCGAGCATCTTCCGGTTTTACAACCTCATCGTTCTCGCGAAAAGGGAAATAACCCACTCCCTGCACGGGTTCTAGTATTTTTTGCAAAAATTGATACTTTGGCTGGATGAGAGATTTCGAATAGACGTGGACATTTTTGAATCGCAATCCATTGCCGTGGATGATGAGTGAGAGAAGCGCGTTAGTTTTACCGCAATTGGATGGCCCGCAAAAAATTGCTCTCACGGTATTTGGTAGCAATTTTCCATGTCGTTTTTCTATCCTCCTCTTTCCACGTCGAACCATTTTATCAAAATTCACGATAGGTAGTTTATCGGGCTGATCTTGAAATCTCATGATGCTTCGTTAGCATGACAACGAGAACTAAGATGGCGGTATATGAATTCCTCCTTTTATAGAAGTCACGTTAGTTGTTGCCCGACTATGAGGACGTGCACACGGAAGAAACGCGGTGGTGGTTTGTTAAATAAAATCATCAATCATCTCTCAGTTGAATTGCACGTACCGGGGTATCAGTACTGCGGACCTAGAACGAAATATGCCAAGAGGTTGGCTCGTGGAGATTTGGGGATCAATCCGCTGGATACTGCGTGTAAAGATCACGACATTGCATACGCAACGAATCGCGATATCGCAGCGAGAAATCTTGCCGACAAAGCGATCGCTGAGAAGGCGTGGAATCGCGTCTTGGCCAAGGACGCTGGTGTGGGTGAAAAGGCTATAGCCTGGGGAGTCTCCAGCACCATGAAAGCTAAATCTAAACTAGGAATGGGTTTAGCTGCGAAGCGGTCGAAACTTGGAGCGGCTGCGAAAAAGAAATTTAGAACTGGCGGAAAGAGTAAACAGCGGAAGAGAACTGTGAATCTCGAATCCATCATCACAGCAGCAAAGGTCGCCATGCGACCGGGTTATAAAGCCGTCGAGTCGGCGTTGGCTGGTGCTCGTGCGGCTGCGCGTGGGACTGTGAAGAATGTTCGTATGCCCCGCGTTATACCGGTGCCTGATAAAATTGGCGGCATCCTGCCGTTTCTCATTTCAATTCTGGCCGGTTCAAGTGCTACTGGGGCTCTTGCGGGTGGTGCTGCGGGTATAACTAAAGCTGTCACCGAAGCTAGTGTCAACAAACATCGGTTAAACGAGACCAAACGGCACAATATAACAATGGAGACGATTGCTTTGGGCAAGGGATTGTACTTGCGACCCTACCGCAGCGGAATGGGCCTGTACTTACGTCCGGCAAAAAACTAATAAAGCTAACACACCGAGCTCTCATCAACATTGATTTACGCAACTAGGCTAAAAATATGAAAATTTCACATTTTCGTGGCGTTTTCATGCGGACTGATCCGCCGAAATCACGACCAAAAATGCGAGAATCCGCAATTATTAATCTTGACGATAAAAACGGTCCAGGGACACATTGGGTTGCATACAAGAAAAATGGCGACCATGTTGTGTATTTCGATAGTTTCGGTGATTTGAAACCGCCTAAGGACTTGATGGAGTATCTCGGTGTTGGTAGCGTTGAATACAATCATAAGACGTATCAGGAATATGATACTGTGATTTGCTGCTACGTGTGCCTTAAATTTCTCAGCGAACAACTATAAAAAGACAAGTGTTACATGAGCAAGCATTAGTCATGTCGGAATCCCTGACGTCGAAATTGTCAGGCACATCCTCCGTGCTGGAGGCTCAATATTTCCCACCAATCGAGTTATCACCGGAGAAGAATTATGTTTTGATGTGAATAGGGTTTATGTAGGTGAATGAATAGACATTAATTAGTTAATTCATACATATATTGCAACAAAGTAAAGTAAAGGGCGGCTAGGTGGTCTAGTGGAGTAAGGCTCCGGTAACGCATCGCTAGATACCAGGTTCGATTCCTGGCTCCGTCGTTAATTTTTCGAATTTACCAGTTGTTCAAAAATTATATATGTTTCGCAAAGTAAAGGTTTACATGGAAAGTATAACTGCGTCCTTACGCCGGGCAGTGCCGTAACCAAACTACCTCATACGCACAGTCTTAGGTATATTCACGCATAGTCCATATATGAATGTCTGCTCAGGAACTTTTGCTGTCTCTCTCACTCTCACATATACTCAACATGTTCTCGGACTCGACGAGTTCCTGATATTCAATTCAATACCCAATATTCATTGGACGTGTAATAAATTTTACCTGAAACGAGCGGACAACAGCAGAGAGAGCATCACGATACCCACGGGAAGCTATGAAATTGAGGATATTGAAAATTTTCTGGGTAAGGAGCTACCCTCCGACATCACCCTTAGTCTGAAAGCTAACGACAACGAGCTGAACAGTGAAGTCACGTGCAATCATGTGGTAGACTTTAACCCCAAAGATTCCAATGGTCGATTACTGGGATTTAAGGCGGTTGAGCTAGCACGAAACGTCACTTATAAATCTGAATTACCAGTGGCCATACTGAAGGTTAATACTTTACGCGTTGAGTGTAGCATAACCACAGGGGCGTACACAAACGAGCGTCGAGTTCACACGATTCACGAATTTTTCCCGACCGTTCCATCGGGATATGAGATTCTCGAAGTGCCTGCCAACGTCATTTACCTACCAATCGCCGTACAGTCAATACATCATTTATAGCTGAGAATAGTCGATCAGGACGACGAGCTGATCAATTTTCGCGGTGAAACGATTACTGTACGTTTAGACGTGAAATCACTCAAATAATGGGAATCGTGTTTGAGACGAGAAAGTTGGGCAAAAGTTATAAAAGTCAAACGTCATGGTCCAAAATCATCAGTCGCCCGACACGTCTGACAACGTTTACACCGCCTACGAGACTGACACCTCTGAACGTTCGGTTTCTCCAGAGCCTCGGTCTTCGATTACGTGGAAATTTTGGAAAATGAGAATTCGTGTTCGCTGCATCCTGTGTGTATTACCATGGAAAAAATAATAAGAATACACAAACCTGTGGTATTCGACAAATCGATTGCGCACTCTGAGATTCATGCTCATCAGCCGTTTGCATCATCCACCTTCCAGAACAACGATGAAATCCATATTGTTGTCCAACATCAAGACTTGTGTCTACTGCCCAGTAAAAGCTCTCCACACATTCATAGAAAAATCACAAAAGATGATGGTGTGGCAGCGGTGACGGTTACGAAATTGATCAATATGGCCGTTTGCCATTTGTTTGAGCAAGTTCGCTATGAGTTGAACGGTGTAGAGATTGATCGAAATAAAAATGTTGGCATCACCAGCACTATGAAGGGTTACGTATCCTTGAGTCCAGGCCAGCAATATAGTCTGGAGAATACCGGGTGGTTGAGTGGGGATAAGGAACTAACCGATGCCGCTGGAAATTTCGATGTTGTTTTACCGTTAAATTATGTGCTAAGCTTCGCCGAAGATTATCGTCGAGTCAGTTGTTGCCCTACATCAAACTGGCAGATAAACCGAAAATCCAGCTACTCAACTACATCGCCAAGAACCCGGCCATATCCATGAGTTTTCGTTCTTGGGAAACGTACGTGTGTCCGATGCTCCCATCAACGACGCGACATGTGTGGGCGGTCAAGACATCGACGCAGCTTGAGAAGCCGATATATGTCGTTCTGGGATTTCAAACTGCAAGGAGAAACGAGCCGCTGAGAAATGCCAGCGTATTTGATCATTGTCGGATCAGAGATGTAAAACTCTCTCTCAACTCACAGTGCTATCCCTACGGAAATATGAATCTTGATATATACAATAATCAATACGCCATTCTCTATGATATGTATGTTCGGTTTCAAATGACCTACTACAACAAAGAAGCTGAGCCTTTGCTATCAAAGCGTGAATTTATAAACCGAGCCCCCCTTATCGTCATCGATTGCTCCAAGCAGAACGAAACATTGCAAACTGGACCTGTGGACATTCGATTGGAATTTGACTCTAGCATTGCGTTCCCCCCCACACACTTCTGCCTACTGCATGATCTTGCATAACCGCATTGTTGAATACAATCTGATTAGTGGTACTGTAAAAAAATTGATCTAAGTCAATTTTGGAATAATAATATGTTTAAATAATATGGATATTGAAAATAATACGTATAATTTCACTCGTTAAAATTTAGAATAAGATAATTCAGAATAGAATAAGAAAACTAAATGTAATTGAAGTTGAATAAAAAAATTGTTAAAAGCATTCAAAACGCCATTTTGAACCTTCCTTCAGGGGTCATTTCCTGGAATTTTTTCAATAGATCTAGCGGATTTTTACCCTATCCGATTTATGCGCGGCTTTCCGGCGCCAAACAAGTCTCGACAGGAATTATTTTGTGTGTGTGTGTGTGTTTTTTTTTTTCCTTGGGGGGAGAATCCTTTTTACGGATTCCAGGCATAGCTGTTTGGCCTGGATATGTGGCAACTCGACGCAGCGTCACACTAAAACTCGACTCTAACGCCCCTACCCACTAAACCCTAAACCCCTTCTTCCTTCTTTCCTCTAATCCCTCATGGAAACCGCCGTCAGGCATTACTTCGTGAAGGGAGGATCTAGCTACTGCTCTTCCTTCTGGTGGCTAAGGTGTCCTTTTTCCTTCCTTCTAGTTTCTGTCATTCGCTCTTTTTCTTTCAATGGAACGCAGCTCTGTAAGGACTTCTGTGGTAAAAGTGCTTGTAGCGTTCCAAGCAGTTTGACTCGACAACATTGCCTCTACTATTGTCTCTGGTTGGATTCTCCGGTTCAGGATCCTTTCTAACTCATTTTGCTGAGGATCAAATCGTGGACACACAAAGAAAACGTGCCCTGCATCTTCAATAACCCCTGGACAAGACGGGCACTCCGGAGAATCGTCGTGCTTAAGGCGGTGCAGGTACTCTCGAAAGCACCCATGTCCTGACAACATCTGCGTTAGTTAATAGTTGACTTCGCCATGGTTTTGGCTCAGCCAAACATCGATCTTTGGTATGAGGCGGTGTGTCCATCTTCCTTTTGCTGCGGCGTCCCACTCAAGTTGCCATCGCGAAATGCTGTGCTGCCGTTCTTCTGTTCTAAGTTCTTCAGGGCTCAGTGCAGTTGACCTTTTTCGTTGGTAAAGGGCCCGTCTTTCCTCTGCTAGTACTCTAAGCGGTAGGGTTCCAGCAATGACGCACACCGCTTCTTCTGATATTGTGCGGAAGGCACTGGCAACTCTCAGTGCGCTCTGTCTATAAATTGGACCCGCTTTTCTCCACGATTCTTGCGTCTCTAACGCATCAGCCCAAATGGATATACCATATGTGAGCACGGATGTTACTACTGATGACAGCAGTAGTCTTCAGCTCTGCTTTGGTCCACCAACGTTAGGCATGAGTCGTGCTAGGCTCGCTCTAACTACTGATGCTTTGGCAGTCACATGTTCGACTTGTTGCTTGAAATTGAGTCGAGCATCAAGCATCACTCCCAGGTACCGAATGTACGGTTGTGATGTGATCTCAAGTTCCCCAACTTGTAACTTAATGGTTTCCATCGCTTTCCTGCTGGTAATGAGCATTGCTTCGGTTTTATGCTTAGCTAGTTGCAAGTTCACCGTATCCATCCATAAGTTAATCCGTCTAAATGTAATGTCGAAGGCCAGATTTATCTCTTCAAGATGCTTCGCGACAATTAGCACGGCAACATCATCTGCATACGCTACCAGTTTCACTTCTGCTGGCAATGCTATTTTCAGGAGACTATCATACATGATATTCCATAGCAGAGGACCTAGAACTGAGCCCTGTGGTACACCACCAGTAATATCATACTCCTTAGGACCACTTTTTGTGTCATATTTGAGGACTCTGTTTGTGAAGTAGCTTATTACCACTCTACGCAAATACCCTGGAACTCGTTTCTCTTCAAGGGTGCGCATTACGCAGTCCCAGTTAGCAGAGTTGAAAGCATTTTTGATGTCTAATGCAGCCACCAAACAATACTTTTTTGTGCCGCGATTCCATCTCTTTCCAGCAATCGCATCCTTAGCTGTGTTGACGACCAGGTTGATTGCATCTAGGGTTGACCACCCTTTTCGGAAACCAAATTGGTTGCCTGCCAGGAGTGGATCAACTACTGCTTCTATTCTTTGGTGAATTATCCGCTCTAATATCTTACCCGCCGTGTCTAACATGCAGAGTGGGTGGTAAGATGATGGTTCGTCAGGTGGCTTCTTTCCTTTCGGGAGCAGTACAAGTCTTTGCCGCTTCCACCTTTCAGGAAAGACTCCTTCCTTGAGACACACTTTTAGGTATCTATGAATAATGCCGGCACTGCTTTAATAGATGTTACTAAAGCAATGTTTGGAATTCCATCCAATCCCGGCGCGTTATTATTCCCTATACGATTGCATGCCTCCATCAATTCCTCCTCTGTGACAGGTGGGATGTCTTTAGGGTCAGGCTGCAGTGACGAATAGATCAACTCACGTTGCTGAGGAAACAACGTACAGACTATTTTCTCTAGTAGCTGTGGACATGTAGGTGACGGCATTGGTTGACATTTCAGGTGGGTCATGACCACCTTGTACGGTCTGCCCCACAGATCTTTCTCTACCTCTTCGATGAGTTCCTTCCAACAGCGTCTTTTGCTATCCTTAATGGCTCTATTCAATTCTCGACGGGCCTTTTTGTACTCTGCCACCAGTTCTGCAGAGTTAGGTCGACGGTAGCCACGCTGAGATATTCTTTTTCTTTTAAAACACTCTTTACGAAGAGTGCTGATGTTATCGTTCCACCAGTGTACCGAAGATCGATGATTCATGCCACGTGTCCGGGGCATACAAGCGTCGCAGGCTTGGGTCACTCTCTTCATTAGTTCTTTTGCTTTCTCTTCAGCACTCCCTGTGGTAGTCGGGTTGCTATCTAAGGCTATTATTAAAGTACCTGGGTCAAAAGCTTTCACTTTCCATTCAACTGCGTCAGTTTGTCTGGTTGCTCTTCGAGGGCTCTGGCCAGTTGATACTTCCCAAAGGACGGCGTAGTGGTCGCTGGTAGTGTAGGTGTTCATAACTACCCAAGAATAACTTCCTCTCGTAAGACTGCTGCTGACGAATGTAAGATCCACTATAGAGCTTGCCTCTCCTTTTGAATACGTTGGTGTTTCACCAGTGTTAAGGAGGACAACATCTAGTGTGGCCATCGCTTCAAGTAGAGCCTTTCCTCGTGCATTGGTGAGCTTACTGCCCCAGTCTACTACCCAGGAATTGAAGTCACCTGCTATTGCTACGGGAAAGTGTTGCCTTGCATCTTCGGTTAGACAATCAAGAAAATCGATGAATTGTTCCAAAGAAAGACTCGGCGGGGCATAGCAGCTGTAGAAACGAATTCCATCTACCCATGCTGCTACAAATCCGGCTTCTCTGTTGTTGACTGCCTTCTGGAATGGTAATTTGTCACAGGACCAAATGACAGCTTTTTTGGTACTGTCCGATTCCCAGGGTTGGGTACTCAGATGTTTATATGGTTCTGCTATCAGTACTAAGTCAAGCTCTAGTTCGCGCACGGTTTGTATAAGCAAGTCATGCGCAGCCTCGCAATGATTGAGGTTGACCTGCAGTATCTTCATGCTCGTTTATTTATCATTTTCTTGAGCGCCTCTTTGAAAACCGGGCATCTGTATGTGCCAGCATGGTGGGCAGCGTCCTGCGCACCTTGATCGTCAGCGCATAATACACATTTGGCTGGATTTTTGCATTTAGCAATCTTATGTCCTTCTCTTCCGCACCTTATGCAGTGCTTAGATCGGTCGATTTCACTTTTGCGTTGAGATACAAAGTGCCCAAAGTGCCAGCATTTAAAGCATTGTATCGGTTTCTTTGTTGCTCTCATTCGGCAGTTGACCCAGCCAATCCTTATTTTGTCGTTTATTTCCAGTAGCTGTTGTGCTGCAGCTGCTGGTAGTGTCACTGTGGCCGTTTGCGTACCTCTGTAGGCCTTACGGATCTTGATAGCCTCTAGTGGTATTTCGCAAGTTTCTCCGGTTTCCGTTTTTAGGGCAGTCTGAATGTGCTTCTTCGTCGTGTCATCATCAATGTCTTGGATTTCGATGATCTCCTGCGGTCCTTTGCAAATTACTTCGGCCTCTTTCTGAAGAATGTCCGTGATAGCCTTTTGCAAGGCTTGGCCTTTGTCAGTACTCTTCTTTGAGAGCGTAATCAGCATGTCCCCAGTTTTGGTTTTGTGGATCTTTTCCACGGTTGAGCCGGCCTGTTCGTCAGGGACGGCCTGCTTTATACGACGCAATATTTCGGCGTACTTCTCCTTCTCGACCGGACGGATGATCAGAGCGTCAGGCCTGATCTACTTTCGAGGTTTCTTCCGCTTAGGTTCCGGCCGGGGCTCTTTCGGCGGTTGCTTTGGGAGCTGCTCTTTCCTTTGTCTTTTCTGTTCTTTTTTAGACTGAACTCGTTGCCAAGCTGGCGCTTTCATCTGTTCGTCGCTTGGCAGTGCTGCTCTTTGCAGAGGGCTTTCCTTCAGGTCCTTCTTTTTTGTTGCTTGACTGAATGTTGGATCTGGAGAGGGTCTTTCTTGTCTCTTACCAGGCTTGCCGAAAGTTTCACGCCCGTCTTCAGCGACTGATTCACCGTCACCTTCGGCTCCGGTGTCCATTGCTTCGTCAGTCACGACGTCAGCTTCACAGGTTTTCTCCGGTGTAGCACGGGAAATGCGCTGCAATGATGAGCGCCATTCTTCGTCCAGTTTCTCAAACCTTTGTAGGGCGTTAGCTACACTAGTCGTCTTGGACTTTATCTCCTTGTGAATGTTGACCTTTGATTGAACGAAATCATTCAACTCACTGGTCAGTTTTTTAAGGCGTTCGAGCGCTTGCGACCGCTTCATATGAGCGCTTGCGTCAATCGCTGCTTGTTGGGCATGAAGCCGGTTTCCACTCTTGTTTATTTCCTGTAAATTACTCATACTTTTTTGGTTTACCAGCGCAGCGTACGGAGTGGAGCGGGTTGTCATAACTAGGAACGGGTGTACCCTCGGAGATAGTACTCCTACCCCAGTTCCCTGAGGCCTAGTCGGCACTTAGCCAGTCCCGGGATACACGGACGGACTAGACTCGCTCGGGGCGGTCAAGATTCCGATCTCTAACACTCACTGCGTACTTCCTGATCAAGGCCCGAAGTGACTGGCTCCTGATCCACTGCTGCAACTTACACCTCGGCAGAGCAAGCTCACATCAGCCGTGGCCCGCATCGTCGGAAATAATCGACACGGGTTCTGGACACTCCCAGTGAGTTGCAGCAGAGAACGATCGTCTTGTTAGGTCAGTTAATGTGACCAACCCATTAAAGGGGAGTTTTGTCCACGGGAGCGTATTTTATTTAACTCCTACCCTCTGTACCTCATCAACTAGGAGACCTAGTGTCATCCAAGGACAGCGAGTGTCAACCCATCCGCTACGGGGAGACGCGCCTGGTAGCAGTTTCTCCTCTGCCGCAGGTGTGTGTGTGTGTGTGTGTGTCAAATCCTATGAAAATAGCCATCTTGCGGCAAACCGCGAAAATGATCAACGAGGGAGGGGGGAGCGAGGGGGGGGGGGGGGCTAGGGTGGAGCGCCGCCATTGTGTGGTCCAGAACTGTCATATATGTATACACTACTATGAGGTAGTCTTTAATGAAGAAATAAATCGATTTTAGACTATGATTCATTTTTTGAACCGCGGCATATTGGTTGTCTTGAACGTAGTACAAGAACAACTTTTAGTTAAAATGAAACATTTTATTTTACATTGAAATGTTAGGAATAGTCGAAAGCGTTCATTCCCCGATTCTTGTGGGCCAAAATAAAGCATAAAAAATTTTCAAATTCGTACTACGTAACGAAACTGGTTCGATAGTTCAGGTTACGACGTGGGGCGAAGAGACCGAATCAAGCCCTTAAGCAGACCACATTGTGTAAGATAAAATATTATTAATAAGGAACCATCCATAAATTACGTCACACGAATTTTAGAACTTTTAAGCCCCTCCCCCCGTCCTTGTCACAGGTTTTCAAATTTTTAGAACCCCCTTCCCCCTGATGTGACATCGCAAAGTTTTCAAACTTATACATGTATTTAAAAATAATCAATAGACAACAGTTACTTCAATTTTTTTCTTATTTTTATTAAATAATCTTTAATAAAATGAACATAGAGTCAAATATTTATGATAACAGAAAGAAAAAACGACTAGTTAGGAATAGAAGTTAAATGTTATTGCGTGAGAGTTCATCTCATAGCGAGAGTGCTAAATCATTAATAAAAATATCGATCAAGTTCGAAAATTTAAAAAAATTTTTATTCGCATATAAATTTCGTGTTTTAGTATTTTAAATTTTAATATGTGACGTCACAAAGCTTTTGACCGTCCCTGCCCCTTGTCACACTATGTCACATTACGGCCATACCCTCCCCCCCCCATTAACGTGTGACGTAATTTATGGATGGCCCCTAATTGTTCCTGACTTGACGTAATGGTAAAGTAATTGGAGGAAATGATACAGTCAAGTTAGAAAAGTGAAAAAAAATAAAAATCATAAGAGTGGAGAACTAGACTACTCCTATAACTCAATATTATCATTATTCGGTCCCTGTATTCGTCATTACAGTCACATCAAACCAAACCACTTCTGCTAAGACGATAAACAACTATATTCTGTTACTTTTAGCCGTCTTTTATTGTAATTACTGTGATTTTTTTCTGTTATATTTTGACTCAGTCATAATTATACAATGAATAGTTTATAATAAGAATGGTAACCGAATCGCTGAGACGTAAAACACGTAAAAGGATATAATTTTTAATTCTTCTGCTACAACTAAATCGTTTCCTTTAACTATCTGAAGTAAGATATTGTTATATTAGCTCATCAACAGATTAAAACAAACAGAAAGTTATTAAAAATAAAAAAATTATTAAACGATTAACATCTATATAATCCATCTAGACGGTGTATTGTCAAAATTAAGAGAGAAATAATTTAGTCAAGGCAACGTGTTAGTCAACCTTACTTTCAGAGAGAACAGTTTGATCAACACGTTACGGAGGACGGAAAATATTATCGCACTAGTGATAAAAACTATTGATTTAGAAAATGCATTCGATTATGAGGAAGAAATTGGTATGAACTTATTAATTACTATTGAATTAAACTATATTTATATACGTGCATTACGTAGATTACAAATATCTATTATTAATTTCCAATTCAGCAATAGAAGGATATATAAAAACAATATTTAGAGAGAGCAACTCGAGAAACAGCTCTATACTGGGAATTGGTTCCATTACCAATGGATGATACAAATTAGAAATCCGAATTAAAAAATTTGAGAACATGCAAATCTACGAAAAGGGAGAAAAAATTAAAATTACGGACACAATCAAAAGTTCTTCCAATATTCTACACTCTGCAGTCAAATCAATGCAAGAAATTGAAAAATTAACAAAAGAAAAAATGTCATGGAAAAATCTACAAATGGGTAACCAAATTTTGAAACGAAAAATCGAAATATCTGACATCGAACAAAACGCAAAAGTCAATAATCATTAAAAAAATTAGCATAGAATCCTTAATTTACGAAATCCATAACTAATAAAGTTTTCATTTTTTAGAAGCAAAAAATTACCAATTGGACAAAATAAAATAGAACTTTCTACAAGAAAATCCGCAAATTGATTATGTAGTTAACAGTAAAAAAAAATTAAGGAAATAAATACGAAACAAAAAAATAACAAGAGTGTATAATTATAACATTAATTTCATTGCAAAAATAAAATATGTTCGAATGAATGAATAAAAAAATGGTTCACACAATATCAACGACTGAGTGTTTATGAGAAAAAGGTAAAATACCGAAGCATATAAGAAAAAAAAGGAAGCAATTCAAAATCCAAAAAAAAAAAAAAAAATGTAAAAACTGTGCTTATATTAAATCACTATTTATGACTTTAAACAAATTATAGATAAAATAAAGCCACATAATCAAAGTTACCCCAGAGTCAACCATTTTTTGAAATTGTACTGTATTCATATGATAAAATTGGAAGATTAATTCGAATTCGTTCACCAGTTGCATTGCGGTGAGAAGATTACAACCAATCAATGAAAAAACTTACAATCAAATACAAAATCATAGGCGCGTGTAAGGCCGCGCGGTGCAGTCCTAGTTAGGGTAAAATATTGAATAAGGCACCTTTCAGGGTTTTGTGCTAGCGCCCTCCCTTTGCGAAATATACTTCAAAGTCAAATTCTATACTTTTATACTGTGAGCAACGAAAAAAAATGTAGGACACACTAATGTATATATGATATACATACGATTTTTTTTATACTTCTATCAGATATTGTATAACTTAATATTAATAAGGGGGGCTCGGTGGCGGGCATCCCCTTCAAATGTATTAAATTCTACGTTCTACCATTTGACCCAGTTAAACCTGTGCTCTATTTGCTCCATAACAAATATATCATAACTCACAATGGGTCTATACAGGAATTATCGGTACGGGGATGATCCCACCAAGAAACAAGGGCAAAGGTAAGCAAATTTTCGTATTTGATAACATTAGATAAATTATATATATGTTTGTGCACCCGTAGAATAATATAATTGAAAAGAAGGAATTTGACATAATAATATAGGGTATTGCAACGTAATGCATAGATGGTTTACGTCTCTTATTTACTAGCGAGTTTTTCGCGAAAACCCCGAAATACGTGTCGGCTAATTTTTCGACCTCTACAAAATGCAGTTGGTTTTATTCGAATCAAAGCAATAGTACTTATAGTGCAAACAAACAAAAAATTAAATTAGCCCCCCCCCCCCCCCTCCGAGAAAGTCCAAGTTGCATTGTGCATTATTAAATGGTTCATCAACAAATATATCTTAGCGTTGGTTTTATTCAAATACATGAAGCGCTACTATTTAAACCTGAGAAACCACCCCGTTGCATGGCCATCTTCCGGTGTCGTTTTCACCCCTCTAAACCATTTATTACCAGATTAAAAAATATGTCTGCTGTTAGTTTTCGATGTACTACAACATATGTGAATTAGATCGAAATCGGAGGGGTTGACCTAACTTAGGATTCCTTGTCAATGTACATCAGAGCTTGTGTTTTAATGATGAAAATGATTTCTTGACCTCGGTAGTTGTCGCGTAAATATTATTCTTGGATATGAAGGTCAGAACAAAACAGTTTTTGTGTTAACGTTTTAGCCCGGATAGGGGCCCTTCTCAGAACAAATTATTTAGGAACATCTGTAACGAACAGACAAATTATGTAATACAAATTAGTTATTACAAAATTAATATGTAAGAGGCTTATGTGATAAGCAAGGCTAATTGTGCTGATATAATTGAAAGAGAATTACCTGATGATGACATGGAACTTTCAATTTCGAAGAAAAAAACAACACGTAGGAGTAATAAATAAACGGTAGAATACACAAAAAAACTCAAAATGTTTATTTTTAAAAAACATAAACTGCGATGCGAAACTCCCAAGCATTCATCTTGGTAAGTAAACTTGAATAAAATCACACCAACGACATTTTTGAACCTAGCTCAATTTTGAACGTGTAAATCGTCCCGAACATAGTGGAAGGAGAACGAATTCAATCATTAGAAGCAGCACAGACGAAGAGTCAATGGGTTAGACGTGAGAATATTTTAGGAAGGTGAAATCAAGAGCAAGCTCAGTCGGTAAATAATAGTTATGATTGATGTATCACAGAGGTGTAAATAGCGCTGAGATGTATCAATATCTTGTCTTCGATTGACCGAGTGAGGGTGTGCAACAATGTTGCACATTTCTAACAACAACTTTTGTAATACAATCTTCAACATCAAAAATGCTGGCTTGAGCATAATTAAATTGTGTTTTATTGTTGTTGGTTGAATTCCGGGATCCATTTAGCATGTCGAGTGATCATGAGACTCACGCTATATGTGGTGTACCGTTCCATCTTCCTACGCATTCTACTGCAGAGGGTTGCACCATGGGTGTGTGTAATTATGTATAAACAGATCCATGTAGAGTCAGGTATAGCAGGCATGTATGGATGTACACAGGCCCTAAGCAAGGCATTGCGCAAGCTTTGCCCTTGTTTACAACGCGGTATATATCGGTACCTATCCACATTGGTCGATATACCTTGCGTCGCATGAATTAAACGTGGATCCATACGTCCACCGCGGTGCTGGTCCAGGAGAATAAAATTGAATTCTATTCTGGAATAACGTAGGTGAGCCGATTTTTTTATAGGTTCATTAGAGACGGGCGAATATATTTTCACCTATGCCCCAAAAGTGAGGTCCGGGTTTGTCCGTAACGATTGTTTAAACTTTGGAGACCCCACATTCTGTTAAATAACGTCTTTGTTATGGGTCATACACGAAAAATGTTCAAACCAAAGTTGTTCGTCTCATCATTCTCGATAAAACAAGCTGTCGTGAGATCAATTTCCTTTATTTGTTTAGTTGCAAAATGTAAAATGCCGTGGAAAAAAAAATTTACATTTCTTGTTATAAATTGACGAATAAACAACGTGTGGTTTTGAAACTCATGGTACAGGTGATATGAAGTGTCTTCAAAATTATCGTGCAAGACTTTTTTGGCTGTGTTATATAGTTGAGCGACAATCCGCGACAAGCCAAAATCCGTATATCGTCTGCCCTTTCTTATGTGATTGGCCCACAGGTTGCCGAAAAATCATGGAGTCAGTTCGTTACTAGTACTTTCCATAAATGGAAAAAAAAATTTTTTTATACTCGAAAATCTCAAATTTTGAGCGACTTGAAATTTTTTGCTGTTAAACAAATAGAGATATCTCCGAGAATATTCATATTATTGTAAATATTATGATGGATTGTAGTTGCCCTTCATTTTACGAGTAATTAAAAAAAAAAAAAAAAAAAACATGAATATCTTGATTAGAACCGGAGATAACGGTGTTTAAGTGTTATTTTGTTTATTGTTGTTGTAATGAATATTGAAAGGGAAAAAAAATATCAGCTATCTCTCAACACTCCAAGGCATCACCGTAAATTTTTTCAGATCTCTAGGTGCGTTGTATCTAGTAAAAAAAAATTGTTCAACGTTCGTCGAGCGGCGTTAGTCGGAGGAATGAAGCCGGGCGGCGCGGTTGGGGGCTCGAGGCTTCGCGCGCCCGGCTCTTCTCACCGCTTAATTAACAACTCAATAATTCCGTCAATGATTATCGTACATTTTTTTTTTTTTTTTGAACTATGCTATTTTTTTCTTAACAATTCGAATCTGTGATTAGATTTTTAATATTTATGATATTTTTTTTTCTTTTGGATTTTAGTCATACTCTTAGGAAATATTGCTACAAATAACTTTACATATATAATATCTGTGAATGTTAAGATAAAATGAAATTAAAAAAACTTAATTACGGTGTTGTGAGTATGTATACATACATATACAATGGAAGAGCGAGAGCGATTCCAAGCGTTATAACGGGTTAATATAACATAATAATTTAATAAATAATTTTATCATATAAAATAATATGTATACACAATTTCGAGCGAAAAAAAATATGTATGGATATTTATAGTCACATGTTCACCATTATTTTATGTATAGTAACATTGAATATAATCGACGCTCAAATCAGTTTCATTTTTCCTACCATTACCCTACGTATTTTTAATTTTTTTTTTTAATTTCGGACAAGTCAAATGTATAGAAATATATATATACATGTGAGGAAAATACATATTTCAAAGCAAAAACCCGTTATAACGCTTGGAATCTCTCTCTCGCTCTTCCATTATATATGTATGATGTATATATGTATATATGTATACATACTCACACCACCGTGATTAAGTTTTTTTAAATTTCATTCTATCTTAAAATTCACAGATATTATATTGTTACAAAAGATGAAATCACCCGTTTTGCCCCTTTTTAATGATCTAGTAGTCATCATAGATAAAAAACGTTTATAAACCTCTTATGTCTTTAAAAAGAATGAGGTTGCTGCGTCAACCAACATTATTGTAAAAACAGTCTTGTTTCAGACTTAAAACTAGAAACACGTACCCTGCACTTAAAGCTTTTTCACAACATTTATTTACGCCTTTGATTTTGGCTTGATAATCAAACTCACGAATCCATATTTATTTCCGTAACGTCCAAGAACGTTACACTGGTGTCAGAAGTGGGATTAAGAGTTTTAATCGAGTCAATTCGGTGCGTGAAATTTTATTAATAATGAGCAATAGTCGTATGACTCGCTCTCGGCAACGGGAAAGTGGTGGAGAAGAAATTACAGAAAATCCGCGAGTCCCTGAAGCAGAATCGACACCTTCAGTGGACCATTTTCCCGTGCCTGCGGTGGCCTCATTCTCTCAAATCGACCTCCTGAGATTAGTGAACCAACAACACGAAGCCGCCGAACGTCATCAGCGACAGCAACAAGAAGCTTCTGGATGTGGCTAAACAACAACAAGAAGCCGCTATACGACAACAACAACTTGTCCAGCTGCTTCAATCGCGAAATGCGAACGCCGCTCGACCTGTTACGCCCTAACGTAGACGAATTTGTCACGTTAAAGCAAGAAAAACAAATAGAAAATTTCAAAGGAACTAATGTAACAAATTTTGTAGCAGGCAACGTTGTATTAGCAAAAGATTTCCGTAAAAATTACGATAAAATGTTCGAAGCCAAAATTATTAAAAAATGGACTCCGCAAAATAGTTTGATCAAATTTAAAGAGGGGAAAGGAGTCCACAAACGTCACAGCGATCAATTGAGGCGTTGGGCAGAAAATGGTGCTTGCAATAAAAATGAAAATGCCATCAACGAAGCAATACAAATTTCAAACAACAATAATAGCGAGAAGGGTAAGGCATCCCCATCTGTAAGAAAGTTGAATCGAAAAAGAAAACCAATTGAGCGATTTGGGAATTTAAAAATAAGAAAAGAGTAGAGCAAAATGCGTCAAGACCATACATGTATATTATTATTGTACCATGATTTATAGTGTTGGATGAAATAAAATACAAAGGGAAGGATAGCATTCTATGTATGTGTAAGTGTAATGCCTCGTGTGCCACGAGTGCCATATTATGTGTACGTACCGTCAGAGGACATATTCAAATAAAGCCAATCGTTCCCTAACTGCCACGGGTTTGGTTACTTGTCTTAGCCTATCCAGCGAAACACAATACATTTATTCCAGAAAGAAGTAGGCTTCCTCGGACACATCGTCTCAGCTCAAGGTGTGAAGACCGACCCATCCAAAATCGAGAAGGTTTCTTCTTGGCCGACCCCTAAAAATAAAGAGCAAGTACAAAGCTTTTTAGGTCTTCGTACTTATTACAGAAGATTTGTAAAAGGTTTCGCTAGTATAGCTGAACCTCTCCATCACTTGACCGAAATCAAGATTCCTTTTGACTGGACCCCGGAATGCGAAGAGGCTTTCAAGAAATTAAAAGAAAATCTTATTTCTTCGCCGATTTTAGCCTATCCAGAGGTCGAACTTCCTTTTATTTTGGATACAGATGCCTCTCTTTCAGCAATAGGTGGGGTTCTATCACAAATTCAGGGAGATCAGGAGAGAGTGATAAGTTATTTCAGTAGAGTTCTGAGTACAACCGTGTAAGACTTTACTTTCTTTCTTTTTATTTATTAACAATAAATACCAATTTGTAGAATTTTACTTTCTTTCTTTTTCATTTATTAACAATAACTGCCACACATACGCACACACGTTCATCCATTCGTATCATATAAAAAGTGATTATACTAATTTGTAGAATTTTACTTTCGGAAATTTCTCATGGATTAACAATAAATACCACACATACACACATACACACACATTCCATCCATTCGTATCATCTCAAAACAGATTGTAAAGAATTGTCGGTCGATTTTTCTCAACTTTGACGAGACGTCACCTATGCGTTAACAATTCAAGCTATTTTTGAAGTGGATTTGACTTATCGTATTAATGGTCGGTATGGTCAGTTCCTCGGTGGCTCTCTCCCCGGGACCGGAGGTTTCTAGCGATGACGGGAGTCCGCCGATTCGATGATCGTCTCGTTTTGGGTTGTCAGTCCTCCAGGGCCTCGCTGGAGTATTTTCCTTCAACCGGTTGAGTTGACGTCCCGGGGTTAAGAGAGCGAGATCGGGTTAACTTCTCCACCACTGGATCTCGATTTTGAGTTTGGAGTGGGGCGCCGGCTTCCCCACTCCATTTCCAAAATGGGTGTCAACCGTGATCCCTCCCAAAATGAGGGGATCACTGATACTTGTGTTTACAGCGGTTCGAAGTAGGAGATCTTACAACCGAGAGGAATTATTGTGTCACTCGTAGAGAACTTTTAGCTGTTGTTAAGACCATGGTTCATTTTCATCATTATCTGTACAGCAGGAGATTCTTGATACGAACAGATCATGCTTCTCTTAGGTGGTTACTTTCGTTCAAGTCCCTCGAAGGTCAGGTAGCTAGATGAATAGAAAGGCTTGGACAATATGATTTTGAGATTCGTCATCGAGCAGGAATTCATCACGGAAACGCCGATGCTCTCTCCCGAAGACCCTGCGACGAAATGCCGGTGTGTAAACAAAGTGCACGATTAGAGAAAAACCGAAACCCCCCTCCTTTATTACGGAAAGTTTCTCTCGAAAAAGACCTGGAAGAATGGAGAACATCTCAACAGGACAGCACTTTGACTCAAGTTAAGTTCTGGAAGGAAGCAGAGTCTCGCCCGGACTGGCAGGATATATCTTCAGCTGAGACAGATTTGAAAATTTATTGGGCTCAATGGGACTCTATACTTTTGATTGACGGAATTTTATACCGAAAACGGGAATCTGCAGAATTGAAGGAAATCAGGTGGCAACTTTTGGTTCCCAAGACTCGAGTTCCAGAGATTCTTGCTCTTCATCATGATTCTCTTACAGGTAGACACTTCGCCTCGAATAAAACTGGGCAGAATACGCAACTTCTATTTTTGGCCTCGTTGCCGGTCGGACGTTGAAGATTGGTGCCGTAGATGTCGAATCTGCACGGCGAAGAAAGGACCTCGAGCTAAAGGACATAGCTCTCCTCAAATTTATAACGTGGGAGCTGCTTTTGAGAGGATAGCAATGGACATTCTCGGACCTCTCCCGACACCCTATTCTGGAAATAAATAAGCTCTGGTGATTGCCGATTGCTGTACCAAATGGCCCGAAGTGGTCCCACTTGCCAATTAAGAAGCTTCTACTGTAGCTCAAGCGTTCGTTAGAGAGTTTATCTGTAGACACGGAGTTCCTCTAGAACTTCATACTGATCAAGGCCGAAATTTTGAGTCAACCTTAATGAAGGAGGTTACTCAGATTTTAGGGGTTAGAAAAACTCGTACGACTCCTTTGCATCCGCAATCTGACGACATGATAGAGCGTCTGAATAGAACCTTACTACAATATTTGTCGTCCTTCGTAGAGCAAAATCAAAGAGACTGGGACTCCTGGATCCCTTTCTTCCTCTTATCTTACAGATCTGCGAATCATGAGACGACAAAACAGACGCCAGCCCTCATGCTTACTGGAAGAAATCTTCGACTTCCGTCAGATTTAGAAGAAGGTCCTGTTCTTGTGCACAAACAGCATCGAACAGATTATGCTTCTCTTTTGCAACAACGATTAGGAGAAATTCATAGCTTTGCTAGAAGTAGAATTTATATGGCTTCAGACAAATTAAAAACTGGTTACGATATTCGAGCCAGGGATTCAAAATTTAATCCCGGAGATTCTGTCTGGCTCTTTCGACCTCGAAGACAGGAAGGACAATGTCCGAAATTACAAAGAAACTGGGATGGCCCCTTTTTATAATCAACCGGATAAATGATGTTGTTTATAGAATCCGAAGATCTCCTCATTCACGACAAAAAGTCGTACACCTAGACCGACTGGCTCCATTTGAAGCTCAAGAAGAGAATGGAATTTAGCACATCGTTTTAGGTCAGGTTGTTTAGTGAGACTCCGAGTTTACACGATGTCTGTTGGTAACAATGTAATAGGTGTATGTTCTTTTCCTTTTATTTTTCTATGCTGGTAACCCTGCGAGTACTGCTCTATTAAAAGTGGTGTGCGTTGCCTGTGTAGGCCTATTAAAATACTTATCTTTAATAAAAGTCTTCGTGCAATTAACCATTGTTTTTACTTATAATCCAAAAGCTTATGGGCCCAGACATATAAACCTAAGAAAAAGTAAAAAAAAGCAACTGTTTCGTCAAGGAAATTTTTTTTCGCCGAGTGCGTGGCATTGAGGTTAGAAAACGAAAATACTTGCGAGCGAGTAAGCAACAAGCAAGGTCGGGACGAACAGGAAGATGGAAGACGACAATAGTTTTAGACTCCAGACGAACACAAGGCTCGAAGGAGCATCTAACTGGAATATTTGGAAGTTTCAAACCGTCGTTTCACTACGGGGTCAAGGTTTGCTAGAGGTCGCAGACGGGAGAAGTGTGAAACCAGCGGCGGCGGGTGAGAAGGCTGCATGGGAAAAGAAAGACGCGAAGGCTCAATCATGGCTTGTTACAAGGATGTCGGAAAGCGTGATGATGCATATCATAACTTGTACTACGTCAGCGGAAATGTGGCGAAAACTTGCGAGTGTGTATGAGCAAAAATCTGAAACAAGTATCCATATAGTTCAACAACGTTTCTTTCAATATAAGTACGAGGAGGGCACCGCGATGTCTACATTCTTATCTAAAATAGAAGAATTAAGAAACCAGCTCAAACAGATGGGAGAAGACATTTCAGAAAGGTTCGTCATAACAAAAGTGCTAATGTCACTTCCAGATGCGTATAAGCATTTTGTGTCGGCGTGGGAGTCCGCGCCGGACGAGAAACAAACGCTAGATAATCTCGTCGCGAGATTATTGATAGAAGAGGAACGAATAAACGAAAAGGAGCCTCAAAACTCATCAGCATCGGCGTTTGTAGCTAAGAAAAACATTAAGTGTTATAAATGCAATAAGCTGGGACATTATCAAAGTGAGTGTAATCAAAACAAGGGTTCGGGACACGACAATAGACCGGTAAAAAGGTGTTATTACTGCAATAAAGTGGGACATACTAAAAGTGAGTGCTATTTCAAGAAGAATCGGGAAAAAGACAGTAAAAGTAACGCATTTATGGTGATGAATGTAAATAGACACGTCCAACAATCTCAGTGGTTAGTGGACTCGGGCGCTAGTCAACATATGTGCCGTGATCGCAACCTATTTACAACATATTCATCGTCGAACAATAAAACAGTGATCATTGGAAATGGCGAGGAAATTAGTGCACTCGGATTCGGACAGGTGGCGCTAGAGGTATTTAATGGCCGCGAATGGGTGAACACAACCATAGACAATGTACTCTTCGTTCCGGAATTAAAAACAAACCTGTTTTCTGTCAAATGCGCGACAGAAAGAGGTTATGTTGTGAAAGTGGACAATAACTTGTGTAAATTTTACAAGAAAAATACTGTGTGTGCCGTAGCGTGTCGTAACGGAGATATGTACTATATGGACGTGCGTTATAAGTGTGAGATAGCAAATGCGACTGAAGTGAAATCGGGACTTAAAGAGTGGCACGAAAAACTTGCTCATCAAAACTTACAGTATGTGAGAACAGTGCTTAAAAACAACAACATTAAAGTAAAAGACGCGGACTTTAAGTGTGAAGATTGCTTGGAGGGCAAAATACATCGTTTGCCTTTCAGTGCCAGTGAAAATAAAACGAGTAAGCCATGTGAGTTGATACATGCAGATACTTGCGGACCCATGGAGGTACCATCCGTGGGAGGCTCCAGATATTTTGTTATTCTTAAAGATGACTACTCAAACTACAGATCAGTGTACTTTGTAAAAGGCAAAGATGAAGTGAGAAAGTGTATTGAGAATTTTTTGTACAAGGCCGAAAATGTAACCAAAAACAAAGTACTGTGCTTTAGAAGCGATAATGGATTAGAGTTTGTGAACAAAGAACTGCAAAACCTGTTCGAGAAACGCGGAATAACTCATCAAACCACAGTGCCATATACACCTGAACAAAATGGCAAGGCAGAGAGAGAGAATCGAACTCTAATAGAATCAGCACGTACAATGTTGTGTGCAGCAGGTTTGCCCAAGAAGCTGTGGGCAGAAGCTGTTCATACTGCAGCATATGTGATAAATAGAACAAGTAAAAGCAACGAAACAGGAAAAACCCCATATGAAACGTAGACAGGCAAACAATTTGATATAACGGGTCTTAAAATTTTCGGAAATCCTGTGTATGTCCATGTTCCAAAGGAGAAGAGGAGAAAATGGGACCCTAAAGGAGAGAAAGGAGTCATGGTTGGGTATGGCGAAGATGTCAAGGGCTACAGAATATTCTTCTCGGAAAAGAATAGCGTTGAAGTAAAAAGAGACATTGTATTTCTGGAAAAAGGGATGAAACAGAAGGAGCAATTAGTCATGCTGGATAATACTGTGGAGAAGAAGGAAGAGACAAGTCAAAGGCATACTAAAGAAAGAGAAGTGAAGAATGAAGATGAAGAAAAAAGGATGGAAAATGAGAATGAAGTACCGCCTGTACAGGAAGAGGAAACCTTCAACGTATCTAGTGAAGGTGACTGTGTCTATGTACCATGTTCCAGTGATGAAGAATCCAGCTATGATGATAATGAAGAAAGACCGACACGTGAGAACAGTACTAGAATAAGGAAACAGACGTCATTTTACAAATGTCATCACGTCTATGTGGAAGGAAATGAACCAAAGACTTACCAAGATGCCATGCAACGAAGAGACGCAAATAAGTGGCAAGAAGCAGTTCAAAGAGAATTAAAAACTTTGAAAGAAAACAACACTTGGGTTGTTTGTGAAGAACCTGTTACTGAAAGGACAGTAGGTGGTAAGTGGGTATTTAAAATCAAAAACTCGAATAATAATGTAGAGTATAAAGCTAGATTAGTGGCGAGAGGTTTTGAGCAGTGTGATACAATGGACTTATGTGATATATATGCACCAGTAGCTAAATTGTCAACTTTCAGATTATTCGTTTGTATAGCAGCAAAGCTAAATTTACCGATTAGTCAAATGGATGTTACAGGAGCCTTCCTATATGGAGATATTGATGAAAAAGTGTATTTAGAATTACCAGAAGGTGCATACTGCGACAATAAAAAGATTGTTAAGTTAAATAAATCTCTGTATGGGTTAAAAAAATCACCAAAATACTGGAATGATAAATTTAATTCAGTAATTATGAAACAAGGTTTTATAAAATCAAAAAGTGATCCTTGTCTGTACACAAAATGTGAAGGTAATGCAAAAATATATGTTTTACTGTATGTAGATGATTTACTAATGTTTGGTAATAATAAAAAAACAAATATGTAATCTTAAGTCACTATTGAATAATGAATTTAAAATGAAGGATTTAGGGTTAGTTTCAAACTTCTTAGGTATTCATGTAAAACAAGATTTAGATACAGGAATTACTGAATTAAATCAAAAGGAATATTTGGAAAATGTATTGCAAAAATTTGATATGCAAAATTGTAAAGAAATATGTACACCAATGGATTTGAACTTTAACACTAAAATATTAGAAGAAAAAAACGAGTCTGTAATTGATAAAAACATTGAAAGAAAATGTAGACAAATTATAGGTTGCTTGTCTTATGCAGTGTCAGGGACAAGGCCTGATTTGTGTGTTGTTATGTCAATGTTAAGCAGGTACCAAAATAATGCAAATAATGCATTATTAACTGCATTAAAGAGAGTATTAAGATATGTAAAATATACTACTAATTACAAACTTGTTTACCAATGTAATAGCAACTCATTATTGGGATATTGTGATGCAAATTGGGGAGGAGATTTGAAGGATAGAAGGTCGACAACTGGCTATTGTTTCATGTTTGCAGATTGTTTAATTTCTTGGTCTTCAAAAAAACAGGCCAGTGATAGTCTGTCTTCTACCGAGTCAGAATACATAGCCATCAGTATGGCTGCTAGTGAGGCGTGCTGGCTAATTAACTTGCTTAAAGATTTCAATATTGTAAAAGTGTGTCCTGTCACAATGTTTTGTGACAATCAGAGTGCCATAATGGTAGCGAACACTGAGAGTGTTAAAAGATTAAAACATATTGATATAAGATTTCATTTTGTAAAGGAGTTGATCAAAAGCGGAAAAATGATTTTAAAATATATTAAAACTGAAAACCAAACCGCAGATATGTTCACAAAAGCGTTAAATAAAAATTTACTATCAAGGTTTATTAAAAACTGTGGTCTGTATGAATAAGCTTATAAATAAATATCTATTGTAAGGGTATATTACATTGAGGGGGGGTGTTGGTAACAATGTAATAGGTGTATGTTCTTTTCCTTTTATTTTTCTATGCTGGTAACCCTGCGAGTACTGCTCTATTAAAAGTGGTGTGCGTTGCCTGTGTAGGCCTATTAAAATACTTATCTTTAATAAAAGTCTTCGTGCAATTAACCATTGTTTTTACTTATAATCCAAAAATGTCAAAACTTTTTGAACAAAACCGAAACATCATCGGAGTTAACCTCTTTCTTTGAAATATTTTGGTTATGCGTGACGGGCATTCCCAACCTATTTTATTGCCTGTCAGGGAAATGAAGACGTCGATGATTAGCTTTTGTTTCTGTCGATATCTGTTTCCTTCTTTGTTTCCTTCTAGAAGTTTTCTTCTTTTCTGGAATCGAGTTTTGTGTCGGATAGGCTTTGGTTTCTTTTATAATGTGAATAGAGCCACGATTATTTTACGAGGTCGATAAGCGATTGCTTGTATTAACTTCAAGTGTCAGTTTTTGTAAGCACTTTTTCAGGTTATTTACCAAACAGCCTTTTTCTTCCGACCTTTCTGATTCCTGAGGATGACTGGTGGCCTTATTTTGAAGAACGACTCAGAACTGATTCAGATAAGATCGTTCCTTTTCTCTTTTGAGTGAATATTTAATCCAATTAATCCGTGTATTATCCCGAATTTGCTTAGCGAATTTGGATTGGTATACAACCACTCACATTTGTCGTCCCAAAATCTAGGGTGTGCTGATTCTAGAAGAAATCTTGGATCCAGTCACCCAATCTTTTCCTGTACGAATTCTCAGAAGGAATCAGCCTTTCCCGTCTGGTTTACCCTGCTTGGTCCCGGAATTTTCGGTTTCCCGTCTCGACGTTTACGCCCAGATTTCTTTCAACCGGTCGATCCTCCCTGAAGAGGATTAGATTACTTTTCGACGTTGATTTGGGCCGTTGCTGATGTCTTCAAACTCATGAAGAGACATAACACTAAACAACACTTACCTTTATAAAACGAGGCACATAAAATTTTGAAATTCAATTTAACGCTCAACTATCTGCTCAAGGTTTTCCGTGGTTTACCTTGAGACTGTGGGCAAATGCCAGATAGTAAAAAAGGGAGTCTTTAAATTTTTAGAGCCACAGCTCCAACTCACCTTCGAGCACTGACTGCTCACTTTTATAATTGTTTTATCTTTCCCGAGTCGGGACGACTCTTTACCTCGGGTGGGAGTAGTGTTACAGAGGGTGAAATCACTGTCGGCGACTTGCAAAATTTTTGGGTATGGAGTTACACTATAGTAATGAGCGGCAGAGGGGGGGGAGTCACAAGTCACAATACATATTTTCTATTTTTTCAATGACTTTATTCAGACAACGCAAATGCAGTACGAAGCTCCTTGTTTCGCTTTATAAATTCGTCTATGAGTTTTTTCCGATCGTATTCAGCGGCTAAGCCCGCATAGACGTAGAGTGTCGCCTAGTTATTCAGACGCAATTGCAACATCCCCGATCTTAGGTATGTTTTTAGACGGCGAAGAGAGGAATATGATCTTTCTGGCGTACACGACGATGCCGGAATTGTCGACAACAGTTTGATCAACCTACAAAATTCGAACAAAAGCTCTGCAATACCCAAGTTTGCTTTTAAGAATAATACGACGTCGTGTAAGGTAGATATTTCAATTTTTTTCTGCTTTAATATATCAGAAAACATGTTTCTGTGTAACAATAATTTGTCAACCTCGAAGTCGTCTCTGTGAAAAGAAACTACCGTCGCACATTCACATTGTCTCCCAATAACGAAATCCTCAAACTTATTGAGGAGAGTAGTGTATATATGCCGGTTCTAAATCAAAGATGGCGGCGCTCCCCCCAGCTCCCCCCCCCCCCCCCCCCAACTCCCCCCTCTCCCCTTCCCCCCAGCTCCCCCCGCAATCCGCGGTGTTACCACCCCCCCGCTAATCCGCGGTGCTGCCCCCCCCCGCTAATCCGCGGTGCTACCGCCCCCCGCCAATCCGCGGCGGTACCCCCTCCACCCATCCCCCCCCCCCCCCCGCTAATCATTTTCTCGGTTTGCCGCAAGATGGCTGTTTTCATAGGATTTGACACACACACACACACACACACACACAAAATAATTCCTGTCGAGACTTGTTTGGCGCAGGAAAGCCGCACATAAATCGGATAGAGTAAAACCCGCTAGATCTATTGAAAAAATTCCAGGAAATGACCCCTGAACGAAGGTTTAAAACGGCGTTTTGAATGCTTCTAAAAATTTTTTTATTCGACATCAATTACATTTAGTTTTCTTATTCTATTCTAAATTATCTTATTCTAAATTTTAACGAGTAAAATTATACATATTATTTTCAATATCCATATTAATTAATGTGACGGGTTTTGAGTCCGCACGAATAATGTGGGGGGGGGGGAAGAGACAATTAGAGACGGGGCGGATGTAATAGGTAAAACTTGGCGTGTGTATTTGCGAAAAAAGGGGGGAGGTGGTACATGCGTTGCGATCGGGGGAGGTGAGTCGACTTAAACTACGAAAGATACAAAAGGGTTGTAGACTGTAACGGGGGCTGATCACGCCTCAGCCCTTAGCGTTTCTCAATACTAACTTACAGGTACGCGCGCGGGGGGGGGGAGTGTGCGAGGTGACGGGGAATGTGAGGTAGGGAGGGTTGGTATTGCGAGGGGATGGGGGTATAGGGTGACGGGGAGTGTGAGGTAAAAAGGGTTGGTATTGCGAGGAGAGGGTGGTGTAGTGTGACGGGAAGTGTGAGGTAGAAAGGGTTGGTATTGCGAGGGGAGGAGCAGATCGACTGTAGAATGCAGGCTAACCTGGCGTCGTCGGCGTGTGTGGAGAATGGTGTGCGTGTGACGGTGTGAGTGTCGGGGTCTCTCTCTTTTGCTCTCTCTCTCTCTCTCTCTCTCTCTCTCTCTCTCTCTCTCTCTCTCTCTCTCTCTCTCTCTCTCTCTTCGCTTCTCGTGAACTTTTCTGCTTTGCCGTGTTGCTGCCTCGCAGGTCGTGGTCGTAATGCCGCTGGCGCTCGGCTCTGCCGAGCGTCGGTGGGCTTCGGTTACGTTCGGGTCTTTCCCGACGGGACGGGACTCACCCGTTCGGCTCTTCCCCGCGGGTTTGGGGTTTGTTATGACTTGCACTCTAGGTGCAACGTCACAACTCCCCCCTCCCCACGCGGGGCGAGGCCTGTAGGGTGAGCCGGTTTCGGTGACGGATTTTGTGGTCATTTCGTCTGTGTATTCTCCTTTTGGTGTTTTCTGTTGTTTCTGTGTTGTCTGCTCCGATCTGTCGGGGTTATGGGATGTAGGTTGGGTTGTATTTGCGGGGTGTGTGTTTGGTGTGGGTTGTGGGTTGTTTTATATCTACTTATTCTACTTGGTCTCTTGTGTCTTAATCAAAATCATGTTTTTTTCTCTTATACAAACTTATTCTATTCTTATATTATTTTGTACTCAAGTTTTTGGTTTTGGTTCGGTGGCTCTCGTCGGTGTGGGTCTTGGTGAGTTTTTGCGTTGTTCTTTGTTCCTCGTGGCTCGTGGTTGCTTCTCCCTTCTCCTCTCTCTTTTTGGGTTGTGTTCTGTTTCTTTGGCCTCCGTCTGTCGTTGTTCGTCCGTCGGTTTGGTGTTGTAAGTGTATTTAGCGTTTTCTGTTTCGTCCTCTTTTTTTTTTTTTTTTTTTTTTTTTTTTTTTTTGTATCGTATTGCGTCCAGTGTTGTGTGTGCGTCGTTGTTGCGTTGTTCGTCCGTCCGTTTGGTGTTGTCAGTTTGTCTAGTGTTTTCTGTTTTGTTCTTTTTTTTGTTTACGTATTGTTTTCCGTTTTTTGTATCGTCTTGAGTCCCGTGTGGTGTGTGTGGTTGGTTGGGGTGTTTGTGTATGTTCGACTGTGTCCGTGAGTGAGGTGGTGTCGGTGTCACTGTCTGTGTCGTTGTCCGTCGTTTGTGTCTGTGGCGTGCTTGTGTGTGTGGTTTCTATGTGTATAACTGTCTCTGTGGTGGAGGTGGTGGAATCTGTGTCGCTGTCAGTGTCTGGTGTGTTTGGGGGTTGTGTTTTGTGTGGTGCTGTTTGATGTGTGGTGTGTGGTTGGCGTGTTGAGGTGCTGGCTTCTGTTTCGTCAGTGTTTGTGCGTTGGAGTGCCCGTCTGGTCATATATCTGTCTCTTTCGGCTCGTAGTTCGTCTTCCAGGGTGCTTGTCGATTGTAAGTTGGCAATTATGGCTATTATTTCGGGGGGTGGTCCTGTGTGTTTTTTGTATGTTTGTTTTGTCTGCGTCGGTTCTGTGCGTGTGTTCATGTTGGCGAAAGTTTGTAAGATCCTGTCTTCTGTTGTCTGTGGTCTCGTGAGTCTGGTGCCTGTCCATAGAGGGGGTGATGCGGGGGGTAGTGTGTGCCGTGGTGTTGGTGTGGATGTGGGGCGTGTGGTTGTGTGGGTTGTTTGTTTCTTGGTGGATGGGTGTGTAGTCGTGTGTGTGGCTGTGGTTGCAATCGTTGTAATGTGTGTTGTTGTCGTGGCGGTCTGTGTTACCTGTATGTATGTAGTGGGTGTCGGTAGTAGGGTTCGTCGGGTCTCTGTTTGGTGTGTGCCGTCGCGTCCGTATCTGTGTGGGTGTGGGGCCTGTCCTGGTGTTTGTAGTAGTGTTGTTCTCTCTGTTTGTGTTGTCGTTGTCGTCGGTCTCGTCAGTCGCAGTGTCATCAGGGCCGGTATTTTGTGGTGTGGTTGCTGGTTTTCCATGTTGTCTTTCTGTGGGGTGAATACACATGTTAGTTCATTTTCGAGGTGTGTTATTGGGCGTGGTTCTTTTATTGCTTATTTGATTATGTATATAATTTTAGGTCTTCTATGTGACATTTTCCTATATTTTTACCGCTCTCTGTTGTTAATTCGTATATTGTGGGTGAGACTTTCTTAGTGATTGTGTATGGGCCTATGTATTTTTTACTTAACTTTGCTGTCGTTCGTTCTGGTCCGGATGAGAGTGTATGGTTCTTTTTCAGTACTCTGTCTCCTTCCTTGAATTGAATGTCTCGTCTTCGTAGGTTGTAGTAGTGTGCTTGTTTTTCGTTTGCTTCTATTAAGTGCCTCTGTACTTCGTCTCTAAGTATTTGTAGTCGTCTCAAGTGGTCTGTCCATCTGTCTGTGTCTTGTAATTCTATTTCGTCGTCGTTCTCTAACTGATTTCTTAGACATTGTGTGTGATTTAATTCCCTTCCTAGGTTTAAAAAGGCTGGTGTGTGTTTAGTTGATGTGTGTGTACATGTATTGATTGCGAATTGTAAGTCTTGTAAGTGTATGTCCCATTCTGTGTGGTCGTTGTTTACGTAGGCTTGGATCATTGTTTTAGCGGTTCTGTTGACTCGCTCTACGGGGTTGGCTTGTGCGTGGTATGGGGGGATTGTTGCGTGTCTTATATTGAATTTCTGTGTCAGTTCGCGTATGAGTTTGTTTATGTATGGTGTGCCGTTATCTGTTAGTAGTATGCGCGGTGTACCCCATCGTGATATTACGTGTGAGTGGAATGTCTGTTCTACTGTTTTTGCGTTTGCTTTGCGTATCGGTATGATTTCCACCCATTTGGTGTATAGGTCTTCGAACACTATGATATATTGGTTTCCTTTTTTTGATAGTGGGAGTGGGCCCATGATGTCGGAGGCTACTACTGTCCACGGTTCTTCGATCATTCTAATGCCCATTAGTCCTGCCGGTCGCGCTTGTGTTGTTTTTGTTCTTTGGCATGTGTCACATTTTTTTATGTAGTTTACTGTGTCTCTGTACATCCCCGGCCAATAATATTTTTTTGCTACTCTTTGGTATGTCTTTTCGATCCCTAAGTGGCCTGCTTGTGTTACGTCGTGGTTTTCGTGTAGTGTGTGTGTTATTTTGTCTTTGGGTATGACTAGTTTCCATGGGTTTGTGTCTGGTAGGAGGTTTGAGTGTAGGGGGTTAGGGCGGTGGAAGTATAGTTGATTGTTTCTGATTCGCCACGATTCGTTTTTCTCTGGGCGTGTTTGTACTTGTGTTTTCTTGTATGTGTACCATTTGTCTGTCGTGTCTTCTATTGTGTCTATGTGTTCTTCGTCTTCGTGTCGTCTTGAAAGTGCGTCTGGTACGTCGTGCATTGTACCTTTTCGGTGTGTAATGTCAAAGTCGTATTCTAATAGTTCTAATGCCCATCGTGCAAGTCGGCCTGTGGGGTTTTTTAATTGTCTAAGCCACTTCAGTGCGTGGTGATCTGTAATGACTTTGAAGTGGTATCCTTCCACCTAGGGTCTGAATTTTTTAATGGACCAGAGTACCGCCAAACATTCTCTCTCAGTTGTCGAGTATTTACGTTCTGCCTCGCTTAGCGCACGGCTAGCGTAGGCTATGACATGCTCTTCGTCATCGAGAGATTGTGTTAGTACGGCACCTATCCCTGTTCCGCTAGCGTCTGTTTGTAGTGTGAATGTTTGTGTGTAGTCTGGGCATGCGAGTGTGGGTGGTGATGTGAGTGCGTGTTTGATTGTGTTCATTGCGTTTTCTTGTTCTTCCCCCCAGTGCCATTTCTAGTCTTTTTTCAGTAGTCGTGTTAGTGGTTCTGTAATGTGTGCGAAGTTAGGTATGAAGCGTCTGTACCATGATGCCATGCCAATTAGTCTCCGTAATTGTTTTATTGTTTTTGGGCTTGGGTAGTTTTCTATGGGTGGTGTTTTGTCGGGGTCTATGTGTAGTCCGTGTCTGTCTACTATGTATCCGAGATATTTTACTTGTGCGCATCCGAATTCGCACTTCTCTGGGTTTATTGTTAGTCCCGCGTCTGTAATCCTTTTGAGTATTTGTTCTAGTCTTTGTAAGTGTTCGTCGAATGTTTGTGTTACTATTATTATGTCGTCTAAGTATGCGAATGCATATGGTTCGCATTCTGGGCCTATGAGTCTATCTAGTAGTCTTTGGAAGGTCGCCGGTGCGCCTGTTAGTCCGTATGGCATTCTTTTAAATTGAAATAAGCCCATTCCCGGGACTGTAAAGGCTGTTATGTGTTTGCTGTCTTCGTCGAGTGGTATTTGGAAGTATGCTTGGCTTAAGTCGATTTTTGATATGTACTGTGCTGTCCGTAGTTTGTCTAATATTGCTGTCATGTATGGTAGTGGGTATGCGTCTTTTTTTGATACTGAGTTTACTTTTCTGAAGTCTAAACAGAAGCGATATGTGTTATTTGGCTTTTTTATCATGACAATTGGGCTCGACCATTCACTTTCTGATGGTTCTATTACGTCTTCTCTTAGCATTTTGTGTATTTCTGTGTGGATGGCTTCTCTAATTTTTGGTGATACCATATAATATCTTTGTTTTGTGGGTGCGTGTCCTCGTGTGTCTATTTTGTGTTTGATTAGGTGTGTTAGGCCGAGTTGGCCTGGTAGTGTTGAGATTTTCTGTTGTATTGTCGTCTGTAGTTGTGTGTGTTGTGATTGTGTGAGTTCTTGTATTCCTGCGCATATCTGTGGTTTGGTTTCTTTGTCGGTTTGTGTGTCGTGTGTTGTTTGTGCGTTTGCGGGTATGATTTTTTGATTAGTGATTTGTGTGATCTGTGGGTTGTCTTTTGGGGGGGTGTTTTCCGGTGGTGTCTTTGTGCTGGGTAGCGTTGGTGTGAGTGGTTTTTGTTTTATGGTTGTTTTTTGTGTGTTTTCGTGTCTTTCTGTTGTTTTCGGGTTCGTTTGTTGTTTCGTTGCTTCTAATTTTTCTGCTGCTTTTGCTTGTTTTGTGTGTGTTTGTGTTGATTGGTGTCGTATTTTTCGTTTTTGATGTATTTGTATGTATTCTTTGAGTGGTGTTGGTAGTTCTTGTGGTCTGGCTTGCATGTGATAGTGTGTCTGTGGGTCGTCTATAAGTGACCATGTGTTTTTTCCATAATTTATTTGTATTCCAAATCTCATTAAGCCGCTGTTCCCAATGATACATTGCGAGCCTAAGTTTGGTATTAATCCGAAATTAATTTCTTTTGTTATGTTGCCGAGGCGTATTGGGAGTGTTACTGCTCCTTCTATCGTCACCTGAGTTCCGTTTCCCATTGTAGCTGTTCTGTCGGGTGTGTCGTCTATTGGTGTGTCTGTGTTGTGTAGTATTTGTATTACTTCTGCGCCTAGGTATGAGTGTGTCGCGCCTGTGTCTATTAATGCGTTTACTTCGTGACCGTGTATTTCGATTCTGATGTGAAATCTACTTTCCGTTCTGTTGTTATCTGTTGTAGGTGCTACTGTCTCGGGTGTGTTCGTGTTGTTTGTGGGGTTGCCCTCCACCCTTACTGGGTCAACCCTTACTCGTTTCCCTGGTTCTGTGCCTGTGTGCATTGCCATCTGAAGTGTCCGGGTTGGTTGCAGTTAAAACATCTGCGTGGTGTTGTGCCTGTGTTTGAGTTCGTTTGTGTTTGTTGCGGAGTGTAGTGTGGTGAGTTATACGTGATTGCGGGGTATCGAGTCTGTTGCGTGTTTTGGTTTGTTTGGTTTCGTCGTATGTTGTCTGTGAGTGCCGGTGGTATATTTGGTGTTGGGAGTATTGCTGGGCGGGGTTGTGTTTGTGCGTACTTGTATGGGATGTATTGTGTGTGGTGTGTTTGGTGTGTGTAGGTTTCTCGTGGGTGTGTGTAGTTATTTAATATTGTTTGTCTTGTGTTTTCCCATTCGATGTTTGCTTCCCATTCTTTCGCGGCTATTTCCAGTTGGTCGAAGTTCGCGAAGTCGTATGGTTTTATGTATGCCTTATATTCTATTTTCATGTTTCTGTATGCCAAGTCTAATTGTGTTCGTGGGTGGTATGGTGGTTTTAGTTTTGATAGTAGTGTTCTAAATTGTATTAGGAATTGTGTAATTTTTTGTGTTGGTCCTTGTACGTAGTTTTTGATTTTTTGTTCCAGTCTGTCCCTATGTTGTATGTCTTGAAATGCGTGTGTAATGTCTCTTTCGAATTCTTCCAGTGTTCGCCATTTGCCTCTATTTAATCTGTACCAGTTTTTTGCGTCACCTTCGAGTATCGGGCTGAGGTTGTTGATTAATTGTGTATCGTGTATTTCATAACCCGTTTGATAGTCGCGGAGATTTTGTAAAAATTCGTCTATGTCTTCGTTTGTGTTTCCTGAGTATTTTATGTTCCATGTTTGTATTGTTTTCATTGCCATTGCTGGCTGATTCCAGTATGTACTGTTCGGGTTTGGTGTGTGGTTTAGGTGTGTCGTGTTTTGGTTGTTTGTGGGGTGTATTGACTGTGTGCTGTATATGTGTGGGTCTTCGTATTCGTTTCTGTCGCTTGGTAGTGCTCCGAGGTCTATCAGATTTTGTATAAGTCGTGTGTTACGTGTGTTGGTGGCTAAAAATGTGTCTGTTCCCGTGAAGTGTCGGTTCGTTTGACTGGTTGTTACCGTGTTAGTTTGCGTGTGTGTAGGTGTTGGGATTGTATTGTATGTTTGTGTGGGATTTGTTGGTTCTGGGCTTTCTTGATGTTGAATTTGTGTACTATGTAAATTGTGTGTATTCTCTATGATAGCTGCATCGATTATATTTATTGCGTTTGGTGAATTTATCGAGCGTCTTCTATTTATTTCCTGCGGTTGGGTCGGCGTTTGTTGATCTCGTGTCGCGCGCGGCTCGCTCTGTGTCGAGTTGTTTTGGTTGCGTTCGGGTGTGTGTATGTCCATGTGTTCGCGCGCTAGGCCTTGCGGTTCTCCGTGTCCTTGGTCTGCCATTGTGTGTCTCGTGTTTGGTAGTGTGTGTGTTCAACTGTCTTTATTCGAATTTTCGTGACTGTGTAGCTTTGTTTCGTGAGTCTGTGTGTACTTTGTTAGCGTTTATTCCTGTGTTTTGTCTCTTAATTGTTCGTATTTGGGGTAAAAATGTGGGTAATTTACGTTGGGCGCCAATTTGTGACGGGTTTTGAGTCCGCACGAATAATGTGGGGGGGGAAGAGACAATTAGAGACGGGGCGGATGTAATAGGTAAAACTTGGCGTGTGTATTTGCGAAAAAAGGGGGGAGGTGGTACATGCGTTGCGATCGGGGGAGGTGAGTCGACTTAAAGTACGAAAGATACAAAAGGGTTGTAGACTGTAACGGGGGCTGATCACGCCTCAGCCCTTAGCGTTTCTTAATACTAACTTACAGGTACGCGCGGGGGGGGGGGGGGGGGGGGGGGGAGAGTGTGTGAGGTGACGGGGAATGTGACGTAGGGAGGGTTGGTATTGCGAGGGGATGGGGGTGTAGGGTGATGGGGAGTGTGAGGTAGAAAGGGTTGGTATTGCGAGGAGAGGGTGGTGTAGTGTGACGGGGAGTGTGAGGTAGAAAGGGTTGGTATTGCGAGGGGAGGAGCAGATCGGCTGTAGAATGTAGGCTAACCTGGCGTCGTCGGCGTGTGTGGAGAATGGTGTGCGTGTGACGGTGTGAGTGTCGGGGTCTCTCTCTTTTGCTCTCTCTCTCTCTCTCTCTCTCTCTCTCTCTCTCTCTCTCTCTCTCTCTCTCTCTCTCTCTCTCTCTCTCTCTCTCTCTTCGCTTCTCGTGAACTTTTCTGCTTTGCCGTGTTGCTGCCTCGTAGGTCGTGGTCGTAATGCCGCTGGCGCTCGGCTCTGCCGAGCGTCGGTGGGCTTCGGTTACGTTCGGGTCTTTCCCGACGGGACGGGACTCACCCGTTCGGCTCTTCCCCGCGGGTTTGGGGTTTGTTATGACTTGCACTCTAGGTGCAACGTCACATTAAACATATCATTATTCCAAAATTGACTTATACCAATTTTTTAACAGTACCACTGATCGGATTATATTCAACAATGCGATCATGCAAGATCACGCAGTAGGCAGAAGTGTGTGGTGGGAACGTAATGCTACAGTCAAATTTCAATCGAATGTCCACAGGTCCAGTTTTCAATGTTTCGTTCTGCTTGGAGCAATCGATGACGATAAGAGGAGCTTGGTTTATAAATTCACGCCTCGATAGCAGAGGCTCAGCTTCATTGTTATAGTAGCTCATTTGAAACGGAACATACATATCATAGAGAATGGCGGGGGATGTGCAGGCTCGGACTTGTTCGCTATAAAGAGTCGTAAAACCCAAAACTGTGTGTACACATACCAGCCGATCAAGCCGAGATGCGCAGAACGCAGTGCGCATCTCTGACGTCATTTTTCCCTCCGACATGCGCAGAACGCAGTGCGCATCGCATCTCTGACGTCATTTTTCCCACCCATATGCACAGAACGCAGTGCGCACCGTTCCCAAATTCTTGCGATCTATCGGCCTGTATATAAGCTCAACGCATCCGATGCAGACTCATCAGTCTTACACGATACGTGCAAGTCAAAAGCCTATAATTTTCATTTTTCTGACATACAATTGTTACCTATAACCGTTAAAGTCATGGCAGTCGAAGCGTATATGGGACTTGCAGAGCAGATGGAGGGGACGTACAATTTGCTGAGCAACCACCCGGAGAAGAGAAACGCCGTCATCAATCATTGGGTTGATATTGGAATTGCAAATATCCAAGTTCTGCGCGATGTTTCCATGCAACGAGGAACAACTGTTGGTGCGAAAATACGGATCCAACATACGATCGCACTCCTGCAATCTTGGGTGACGAAGATCAAACAGTTGCAGCAGCGCACAGTGGTGACGGGTGGAAATATCGGTACTCCTGCGGGTGTACAATGGGACGACGTGGATAGCGCTTTTGCCAGCCGAATCAGATCGGGGGTTGTCACGAATCTCCGTCATAAAAATTTGGACGCCTTCCTGGACGATGTGCAGCGCGTCGTGACCGAGAAGTTGGAGCTGATACTGCGCGAGGAGGGAAATGTGAAGGTTAACATCATATTATCATGCAAATTCGAAAATGTCAAGCATGAAGAGATCTCCATCGAAGTCAAGAGTTTCAACACCTCCAACGTGGCGATTCTCCTCCCATCAAGCGATATAAATGGTTGGTTTATCCGTGCACGGGGTGATCTGCAGTCAAAGGTGGAAGATTTCGAGCAACGCGATTCCGGCTGGAGTATGATTGAGATCCTTAACCTCGCCGTAAATATCAATCGCTACCAGCCTCTCGCCGCGGGGGCTTCAACATTCGTCGAGCTGCTCCAAGACATTCAACGGAAGAGAGCGGTGGTGAACGTGAGGAATGAGGACGAAAGATGCCTTCTCTGGTCCGTCACAGCAGCCCTCCACCCGGTCAAGATCAACACCGATAGGACTCCCAACTATCGTCGCTATATTTCCGAGTTGGACTGTACAGGTATCAAATTCCCTGCTACTCTACATGATGTGAAAAAGCTTGAGAGATTGAATAATTTGTGCATCAATGTATATGGTATAGAATCTCAAACGTTTTCGCATCATGCAAAATCAAATAAAAGCGTCATCGTGCCAATTTATTTGAGTAAAAATTTGCATAGCGTGAACATTGACACGATCCATCTTCTAATGGTTGAGAGTAATCCGGAAGACGATATGACTGGTGAGTTTGCACCGAGATTCCACTTTGCTTGGATTAAAGATCTTTCCCGATTGGTGAGCAAACAATTGTCCATTCATGAACACAAAACGTTTTTATGTGACAGATGTTTGTGCCACTTTAGCGCGAAACATGTCTACGACAATCACCGGCAAGATTGTATACCGCTAAATAAAGTACGCATGGAGTTCCCCAAGTGTAAAGATTTAGTATTTTCCAATTTTCAAAACAAATGCACCGTTCCATTTGTCGTATACGCCGATCTCGAATGTATATTAATCCCTGAACCTGTGGATGAATTTGATACTCGTAAGACTTGTGAAATTCAAAAGCATATCCCGCACAGTGTAGCGTACTATGTACATTGCGCGTACGATGAGCCTTTATCGGAGTTCCACGGTAAACGCGGTGTCGATTGCATAGATTGGTTTATGAAACAGCTTAAAGATTTATCAATTCAAGTAGAGTCACGCATCAAAAACATAATTCCGATGAAGTCTCTTACCCAAGTGCAGCGCGATCGTCACATGCGCGCAAAGAATTGTTATATTTGTGAAAAACCGTTTACCCCTGAGGAGAAAAAGTGTTACGATCACTGTCACTTCACGGGTAAATATCGTGGTCCTGCTCATAATCGGTGTAACTTGAATTTCAGAGAGTCGCACACAATTCCAATAGTTTTCCACAATTTGTCCGGTTACGATTCTCACTTTTTAATAAATTCCCTCGCATCAACTTTTCCTGGTAAAATTACACTGCTACCCATAAATGAGGAACAATATATATCCTTCACGAAACGCGTCGATGGAACAATGATGCACTTGAGATTCATCGATTCGTTCCGATTTATGGCTAACAGCATCGATAAACTTTCCACATATTTGACCGATACCAATAAACGCATAACACGAAAATTTTATAATAACCCGACTCAGTTCAGTTTGATGACCCGCAAAGGCGTTTTTCCCTATGAATACGTCGATTGTTGGGGGAAACTCGATGAACCGCGATTACCTGCAAAGACGCATTTCTACTCGCGCCTCTGCGATGCAAATATTTCAGACACCGATTACGAGCACGCGAAAACTGTTTGGAGGGAATTCCATTTCGAGTCATTGGGGGGCTATTCAGATTTATATTTGAAGACCGATGTTATTTTGCTTGCCGATATTTTCGAAAATTTCCGCGCTAGCTGCTTCAAAACATACAATTTAGATCCGTTGCACTACTACACTGCACCGGGACTTGCTTTTGACGCGATGCTCAAGCATACTAATATAAATTTGCAACTTTTAGACAACCCTGAAATGGTGTTATTCATTGAAAGAGCCATTCGAGGCAGCGTAGCGCAATGTTCCAATCGACACGCTCGGGCCAATAATAGATTCATGGGAAAAGATTTTGATCCAAACAAAGCGGAATCGTATCTCATGTATTTTGACGTGAATAACCTGTACGGTGCAGGTATGAGCGTGCATTTACCAATCGGTTCGTTCGAGTGGGAGTATCAGCACATCGATATAACGAACCATCCGGACGATTCGCCGATCGGCTACTTTCTGGAGGTAGATTTGGACTACCCTGTGGAACTCCACGAGGATCACAAAGACTTACCTCTTTGTCCCGAACATTTTACTCCTCCAGGTAGTAAAAATGCCAAACTCGCGACCACCCTTCACCCCAAAACGAAGTATATATTGCACTATAGAAATTTTAAACAGTGTTTGAGTTTAGGATTAAAAGTAACGAAAGTGCACAGAATTTTGAAGTTTGCACAATCTCCATGGCTCGAGCCTTACATCACGCTCAATACAGACATGCGTAAGCGGTCTAAGAATGAATTTGAGAAAAACTTTTACAAACTCATGAATAACGTTGTGTTCGGCAAGACTATGGAGAATGTGCGAAATCATAAAGATGTTAAATTGGTTACAAAATGGGAGGGCAAAGGTGGTGCGAGAACGCTTATTGCCCGAGCAAACTTTCACAGCTGCACCGTATTTGACACTGAAATGGTTATCATTGAAATGAATCGTGTCAAAGTTCACTTCGCCAAACCTGTTTACGTCGGCGCATCAATTCTAGATCTGTCAAAACTCTTTTTCCACGATTTCCACTGTAACTATATTAAAACCAACTTTTCGAATAAACAGGCTAAATTGATGTATACCGACACAGACAGCCTTATTTATCAATTCAATGTGCCTAATATCTACGATATCATCAAACGTGATGTAGATACAATGTTTGACACCTCTGACTATCCGCCCGACAATGTGTATGGTATTCCCCTTGAAAACAAAAAACAACTACGGCTAATGAAGGATGAAAATAATGGTAAAATTATGACCGAGTTTGTGGGACTGCGAGCAAAGCTGTACACATTTACTACGATGGGTGAGGATGGGGAAAAATATGACGGTGGCGTAAAAGTGAGTAAGCGCGCCAAGTGCGTTAGAAATTCATCGATAAATAGCATCATGTTTGATGATTATAAGCGCTGCCTGATGGCTTACCGAGAGTTGACTCTTCCACAGTGTTTAATACGCAGCAAAAAACACGAAGTAAGCACGATCGTACAAAAAAAATTGGCTCTGAGTTGGCAGGATGACAAGCGGCAATTGATACCTGGACAGACCGACACCGTTCCTCGGGGGTTTGTCCCAGCCCCCCAATAGCTATAGGATAAACTGTAGACGTAGAATTGATGTAAATATTTCATGTTTGACGCCTCGGACGACCCACCATCGGGCGGAAATGTTTCACCATCCATACGATATTTAATGGATTTAAAAATGTGAATTCATATACTTAACAATTATTTATTTATTATTATTATTAATATATCGAGCAATTATTTATATTTATTCGTTTACCACGAGAAAAGTTTTCAGAAAATGAAAAAAGTTTTCCAAAAAATAAAATGTGTAATAATCGTATGGCGAAATTGCATATTGTCATTATTATTATTATTATTATTATCATTATCATCATCATCACCATCATCATCATCATTATCATCATCATCATCATCATTATTATTATTATTATTATTATTATTATTATTATTATTTTTTCCGAGTAGTTGCGGAATCCAAGTTACGGATTCACGCCAGTCATACGGGCTAGCGCGGATGTGGGACTCCAGGGTAGCCTACCCACTAAACCGCCACCTCCTGTGCAACGCTCTCAGCCAGGAACTATGGTGATATTACTTCTAGCTGGGAGCTCTGTCGGTGTGTGTCTCGTCAGTCTGTCCGTCCGTCCGTCCCGTGCAGGCAGTCCGTCAGTTGCGTTACGTCAGGCAGCCGTCCGCGTTCTTACGTCGTAGGATTGTCCCTGTGTAGGTAGCAACAAGTTGCCACCTTTCTGTACTATGGAGCATCACCCCGACAACGTTGTCGGGAGTGATGCCTCCCACGACCGTCTCCAGTCTATGTCTTAGTTCTGTCCAGCGGTTACATTCGAAGAACGTGTGTTCCGCGTCGTCTCGTTCGTGTCCGCAGTACGTACAGTTGGGCGTCCGTACTCGGTTCAAGTTGTGTAAGTACCGTCTAAAATAACCGTGGCCCGTCAGAAGCTGGGTGACGTAAAGATTCACATCCCCAAACCCCCTCTGGATCCACGGTCTCAGGTCCTTAATGAGTCGTCTCGTCCAGTTTCCCGTTGTTTCTTCCGTCCACCGTTCCTGCCACGTCTGTATCGTCTCGTCTCTTTCCGTCGTTGCCGCGTCCCGTCGGGTCACGTCTGCGTCTCTTCCGTAGACCCTCTTGCGCTCGAACGCGAGAAGGTCTATGGGAATCACACCTGCCACCACCAGAACGGCCTGTGCTGAGACCGTCCGATAGGAACAAGCGATCCTCAACGCGCTTCATCTCTGTACCGTCGTCATTGCGTGACAGTATTTCTTAGTCTTCAGGGAGTCTGCCCAGATCTCCGCACCGTAGAGGAGGATCGAGTTCACCGTCGACATCAAAAGTCTCCGTTTCCCTGGTCTCGGTCCGTTCGTGTTTGCCATCAGGCGGCTTAGGGATGCTATCCTTTCAGCCGCCTTCTGAGCCGTTCGTCGTATGTGAGGCCAGAAGGTCATCTTCGTATCCAGGGTCACCCCCAGGTACTTGACTTCCCCTCTGGTCTCGATCTCGTCCGTCCCGACCGTCATGCGTAATGTTGTCGGTATCCGTCTCCTGGTGAGAAGCACCAGTTCTGTCTTTTCCGTCGCGAGTTGCAGTCCGTGGTCAGTCATCCACCGTCCGACTCGTCTCATTGTCTGGTTCAGTGCGTATTGTGCAAGATCTGGAGTTCGTTCGACTATCACTGCCGCCACGTCGTCAGCGTAAGCGACCAGGCGAACGCCGAGTGGGAGCTCAAGTCTGAGCAAGCTGTCGTATATCCCGTTCCAAAAGTCGGGTCCTAGTATGGAACCTTGAGCGACCCCCGCGGTAATCTGTCGCGTCACTTGGCCTTCGGTCGTTTCGTACGTCAGTCGTCTGTTCCGAAGGTAGTCTTCAACAACTCGGAGCAGGTAAGGCGGGATCCCGAAGTCGCCTCTCAGCGACCCTAGGACATCCACCCACCTGGCCGAATTGAAGGCGTTCTTAACGTCAAGTGTCACCAGCAGCGCGACGGGTCGCGCAGCGTGGCAATGTCTGTCTGTCGACCGGAAGGAGTCTACCACCTCTTGGATCGCTCCAATCGTTGATCGACCCCTCCGGAAGCCGAACTGCTGGTCAGAGAGGCCTCCGCCGTCCTGTATCGCGTCCGTAAGTCGTGGTCGCAGAAGCTGTTCGTACAGTTTCCCTGTCGTGTCCAGTAAGCTCAGCGGCCGGTAGGCCGACGGCGTGCTGGGGTCACCCTTACCCTTTGGGATAAGGACCAACCTCGCCACCTTCCACCGGTCGCTGAATGTCCCTGTCGTAAGGCACGTGTTGTAGAGGTCGAGAAGTATCCCCGGCCTCAAGCTCGCCATCAGCCGAAGAACCTCCGCCGGTACCCCGTCCGGTCCTGGCGCCTTACCCCTCTTCATTGCTTTGGTCGCTCCGACGAGCTCCTCGGCGGTGAAGACGGGGGGCGCCGCCGTCACATCGTCGTTCGTCGCGTCCGTACGCGTCGGGTGCGTCGGGAACAGTCCGTCGACGATCCGTCGTGCGGTTTCGGCATCCTTGAGTTCTGGCGGGATCCGGGCCCCCAGCCTACCGGTCACAATCTTGTAACCGGCACCCCAGGGATCGCGGTCCACCTCCTCGCAGAGCTTCTTCCAGCATCGCGTCTTGCTGTCTCTGATGGCGTACTTCAGTCGTTTCCGTTCAGTCTTGTACTCGGCCTGAAGGGTTTCCCTTTCGGGTCTCCCTCCAGCCCTCGTAACCCGTCGTCGTTTTGCCAGACAACTCTTCCGCAGCTCGGCTATCTCGTCCGTCCACCAGTATTGTGGTGGTCTGTTACGTCCGTACCGTCGTTTTGGCATTGTGCTGTCGCACAGCCGCGTCGTCAGTTTTGCCGTCTCGTCCGCTAGTCTTTCCGCCCTTTGCCGGCCAGTCAGCTCTGGGGGGACGTCGGTAATTGGGGCCGGCGCTGCCGCCAGCTCCGCCGAGAACTTCAGTACGTCGAGTTTGTCTACGTTCCACGGCGGGGGTCGCCGGGTCCTCGTCCGTGTCGTCCTTGTCTCTCCTGCCACTTCGAAGGCGATGTACTGATGATCGCTGGCCATGTAGCCCTCGAGCACCCGCCACCGCCCTATACGTGGCAGAGTTCTGTCCGTCGTCAATTATTATTATTATTCTTATCATTATTTTTATTATTATTATTATTATTATTTTCGTAGTACAGGGTATGGCACATGTGCGTACAAAGGAGATAAAATGTGGAAATATTTGTATATTCAAAATCTTTTATTGTAATTCGGAAAATACATACAAATTATGTTACATGACTGTTTTATTTTATCCAACTATTGTGCGAATTATCAAAACCCAACCACTTCACATAGAACAGATTCCCCCGTTTGCGTAACACTTTCTCCACAAGGTAGCCGTCGGGATATTTCACTTTGGTGAGCACTTCCTCGTAGAAGCCCCCCTCGATGGGGTGATCTTGACAATCGGTAAGTATGTAGGTGGGTTTTTTGATTGGTATCTTTCACCTCACTCACGGTGAATATTTCTGTCGTCCAATTGGGTGTATAGCCTTTTTCGAATACATTCTTGTACTTGCTGATTCGAACTCGATTGCCTACACTGAATTTCCGCGCTCGATCACTTCGTTTGATCTGCCGAGGCTTGTACACGCTACGATACAGCTGTTTCTCATTCTCCGTGCTAACATCCTGTGAGTTTTATTCGAATCGTGCGATGTTCAGTGCTATTGTAGGACTTCATTGAATCAACCCAAAATATTCATCCACTTGTGAAATCCTAGGAGAGTAAACCACATCCACGTTTTATTTTTTCAATGTTCGACTAAAAACGTTCGCATATCGACGCCTTTAAGTTGCTGAGTGTCAAATACATGTTGATATTGTGCTGCATCATGAGGGCCTTCAATTTGCTGTTGTGAAATTCTTTGCATTGATCAACGTATAGATGTGCAGGTATACGGCTCTGGGTTAGTACAGATTTCATAGCAGCAGCCGCATCTTTCCCCCCACCACGGATGAGGATGAAACAAAAATGTGACAACGGTGTTAAAGTGGGTAAGCGTGTCAAGGATGCGAAAACTGCAACGATAAATAACATCACGTTTAATGATTATAAGAACCGTCTGAGGGGCTTACCAAGAGTTGATCAACCCCACAGTGCTTAATACGTAGTAAAAAAATGCGAGGTCAGCTCCAATGTACTGAAAAAATTGATCATGAGTTGCCAAGACGGTAATATGCAACCGATACCTGGGCAAACAGGCACCAGAACTTGGAGAGTGTGCTGCAACCCCGCGATAAACTAGCCGTAGGCTGGAACTGAGGGCATAGAACCGTTGTGAATATATGCGTTTGACACCCATGGCGATAGTTCATGAAGTAGAGACGTTTCGCCGGCAATACGATATTGAGCAGATCGAAGTTTTAAAATTCGAATACCATGTAAATTCATGTATTCATCAATTATTTATTTATTTATTAATAATATATTGAACAATTATTCATATTCATTCGTTTACCACGAAAAAAGTTTTCAGAAAATGGAAAAAAGTTTCCAGAAAACGAAAAAAAGTTTTCAGAAAATGAAAAAAAGTTTCCAGAAAACGAAAAAAAGTTTTCCCAAAACTTTTTTTCCATTTGATTAACACGTAAAAAAAGTTTTCAGAAAATGAAAAAAAGTTTCCAGAAAATGAAAAAAACTTTTCCGAAAACATGTTTCCCATTTAATCAGCACGTAAAAAAAGTTTTCTAGAAAATATTTTTCCCCATTTAATTAACACGTAAAGAAAGTTCCCAGAAAAAAAAAAGCTTTCAGAAAATAAAAAAAAGTTTTCAGAAAACGAAGAAAAATTTCCGAAAATGAAAAAAAGTTCACCAAAAAATAAAATGAGCATGAATCGTATCAAAAATTATACATTATCATTATTATTATTATCATCATCATTATTATCATTATTTGAAGGACCTTGATCACGGCAGGCGATGGCGGAGGTGTCCCCTGCCGCTAGGGTCCGGCACTATCGACGTCTAGGCCGCCTGCAGCCCCTCTCCGCCGCAGTCTAGGCGGACCTCGATCCTCGCCTCTTCCAAGGTCTTCGCAGGAGCTGTCCTTGCTCGCGTAGTAATGACCCCAGGATTTAGGGTTCGCATGATTGAGGTACGCATACGACGTCCTGGCGCGGAGCTTCGGGGGCGGCTGTGTCCTAGGATTTCACAAGTGGACTAATATTTTGGCTGTGCCGCCCCGAAGCTCCGCGCCAGGACGTCGTATGCGTACCTCAATCATGCGAACTCTAGATCCTGGGGTCATTACTACGCGAGCAAGGACAGCTCCTGCGAAGACCTTGGAAGAGGCGAGGATCGAGGTCCTCCTAGACTGCGGCGGAGAGGGGCTGCAGGCGGCCTCGACGTCGATAGTGCCGGACCATGGCGGCAGGGGGCACCTCCGCCATCGCCTGCCGTGATCAAAGTCCTTCAAATAATGATAATAATGATGATGATGATAATAATAACGATAATCTATAATTTCTCGATACGATTCATGCTCATTTTATTTTTTAGTGAACTTTTTTTCATTTTCGGAAATTTTTCTTCGTTTTCTGGAAACTTTTTTTTATTTTCTGAAAGCTTTTTTTCATTTTCTGAAAACTTTTTTTACGTGTTAATCAAATGGGAAAAAAGTTTTCGGAAAACTTTTTTTCGTTTTCTGGAAACTTTTTTTCATTTTCTGAAAAATTTTTTCGTGGTAAACGAATGAATATGAATAATTGTTCAATATATTAATAATAAATAAATAAATAATTGATGAATACATGAATTTACACGGTATTCGAATTTTAAAACTTCGATCTGCTCAATATCGTATTGCTGGCGAAACGTCTCTGCTTCATGAACTATCGCCATGGGTGTCAAACGCATATACAGGGTGTCCCTAAATTGAGGGACACGGACCAGCGAGCGTGATAGCTGACTGAAATGCAACCGAGAATTTCTTTACCGGAAGCTCGTCCGACGCATAGTTTTTGAATTATAAGCGATAGTGTTAGGCCAATCAGAGTGCACCATTTCATCTGGATTTGCCGCCACGGAAATTGCTGTTTTGTTCGTCTGGGCGAATTATTATTATTCGGTTACAAAGTAAATATCGGCACCTCCCCTCACTCGCTGTTGTACCCCTTCTCGAGCGCTGACCTCGGTATTGTTGCCGCGGCACACGCTGCCGGCCGCACACCCACGGACGCACACTCGTGTGTGTGAAAATAAGCGAATGCCCAGCTCCACAATACTACGAAACACACATACACGAGTGAAAATAAAAATAAATCTCCAAATAAATCAGCGGATTTAAGATTTAATGTTATAAAACACTTCCAATCATCGATGTATGCATAAAACTAGAGATTTTAGACGATTGATATGCCGTTAGGGTTCATAATTACTCATTCAATCAATCTGAATTATGCTTTCCGAACATTTTTTGTGTCTTTGCAACATAACTTTTCCACTAGTTTGAAATTCATCATTGACATCCGATTTTTCAATAATGCGAGGGAACAACAACTCGCTGAATTGACGTGTCAATAGGTTTGTAAATCAATTACAATTCACCTGAGTTAACACAAAATAACTGAGTAAATGAGAATTCACTGAATCACTAAAAATGATAACTGAAATCATGAGAATTATTTGAGATATAAGTGAATTGGGAAGAGTTGTAATAAGTCAAGTTACTTTGAATAACTTTAGATTCGTGCCTAAATTTTATGTTTAGAGAGAAAAATAATTGAATTCAAATAAAAAAGTAATTTTAAATCAAGAAGAAGAAAATTTTCAAATACCTGAATTCAAATGAAGCAATTTGAATTTAATAAATCTATCCGAATTTGAGGAGAAATAATAATTATTATTTGGACCAGAAAAATGAAGTCGAATTACATGAATAAATTCAATTAATTCAACTCAAAAAAATATGGTGTCATTCAAATTCCCAGTTATTTCCTCGTCGATTCAATGTGGGTCTGGAGTGGCAAGTAACGTTGAAATTGTTGAGATCAATGCTAGTGATGGCCACTTATCTGAGAATAATCGATGTATTGATTAATCGATTTCAACAAAATAATCGGACACGGCTCGATTGAATTGGTAAAGATTAATCGATTTGGTAAATTTCTGCGTGTAGTCTTAATATCAGAAGAGATATTTTGATAATTCATAGTCTTATTCAAAATATTTTTAAGTTTGATAAATTTTGAGTAATTAATACCTAAACCACATACATCGATACTGTATTGCATCGTTCGTATGAGTAAACAAGCGGCTTAAGGCTGACCGTGAGCCAGCCCTCGAACTTCCCGTTTTCACACTGCAAATTCAAGGTTCATGGAACAAATAAATATTAATATCCAATTCCAATTTTCCAACTACGAATTCAGAGTCGTGATTGACGATTCAAAAGCCCTCGCATATCATATTACATAAAAAAATATTACGATTGTTTTTATTTTGAACCACTAATAATGGATCGACCATCATAAATTTTAAAAATCTGACCTTGGATCGGTCACTGATGACCGGAAAAATCTCCACTTACGCATTTCTACCAAAATCCGAATATTTTAAGATTTTGTTTCACCATGTGAGTTCGCCATTTCGAATTTTTCAAATCTAACCCCAGATTCGTGATCAGCGACCCCAAAATCCTCATGGTACCAATTTTCATTCAAATCCGTTAATCCATTCTCAATAATATGTAAATTTCCTTTTTTAAAAATTACCTCAATCAAAGACCTATCCGATGAGGGGGGATGCCAACAAGATTTTTCATAAAAAAAAAAACTTCTAAACATCGAATTTAAAATCGAAAAGCGATGAGTCTCAGTATCCCTTCGTGCTTTTGCTGCCTATTTTGCGACAAAAAATGTATTTTATAGCCAGACAAATTAATGCTCGAATTAAATGGGATTTCGTAATTTCGACAATGCTTCATTTTACCTGGAAACATCTTTTCTTATACCCGGACATTGCCAAATTTTCGAAAGAAATTTCGATTACGTAGACAGAGAGAAGCATTTTAGGGCACAATATCCTTTCACGGCAAAGAAGGAATGAATTCAGAGACACGAAAATTTAGATAAACCAACTGAGTGATAAGTGAGTCATACCATACATTATTTCACTGAATGAATTATTGATTATTCGGAAAAGGTTAATTTTGCTAAATTCATGTTACATACTAGATTTATTCGCACTGTTTTCGGCAACACTCAATTGTTCCATAAATCAGTTTACGGCGCTACAAATGTTATTGGATAAAAAAAATTCTCATGTTCTTCCCATTCGAAGTCACAAAAAATCGATGTACTCCAATTCCAGAAACATAATTTCAATCATGTTCCATGATTCTGTGTTATTATTACTAGGAAATGAGAAACATCGTACGGCACTCTGTTTGGTTTTCGGTATTGACAACTAATCGTTCCATTCGGTATTGATTTGCGGTTTCGAAAAATGCGGCTTTTCGCTTGTTACTGGGGCAGCGATTTCTCCTGCAACATTCGACCAGCTGACCGATAACTTTTCGACCGACATCCGGAGTAGCCGTTGTCGTTACCTTCACGATTTTTTTCTCCAGGGCTTCTTAGAAATTAGGTGGATCCTTGTATGTACTTCTAAGTCATGCTCTACACGAAAGAATTCAACGGATTCACTTCCGCTGATCGTAGTGGCCAAGCGATCGGCGTCTACGGCGTATCTTATACCTGTCCTGAAATCTGTCATTCACAAATTACCGTGATCAACGAATATCTCTGCTCTACGTTTAAGTAGACGATTATTCAGCAGATCTGGAAGCTTGATTTTCAGAAACTACAGGTAAGTTCTTCAATACCATCTTGCGCGTAAAAAGCAGAGACCAATCTGTCGTACGAATAACCCCACATTGATTGAATGTATAATCAACCCATAATGCTCGCTGAATCATTGATTGGTCAAATATTCCATATGAATTTTTCCGAACAGTCATAAAACAGGTCTCCACTTATGAAGTTCAAAATCAAGCCAATGTGATGATAGCAATTTATGTCTGTATTGAAGAATTATTAAGCAAGCTTTCCAGCTCGTCATCCAACATGCTGCAAAAACACATTGGTAATCCATCGAACTTGATGGCTCGACTTACGAACATTGCGTGGATTTCATTTAGCCCAGTGATAAACGTTGTGGACGTTTAACATTCAAACCAGATCGAAATTCTACTTATGTGCAAACAAGATATGAAACATGAACAGCGGTTCCGCTTTATGCTGCTGTAATGCGTTGTCGCAAGAATTTATTCTTTCCGCATGGTCTGACCCATACAGTGATTGAACCTTTGCTAAGAATGGAAGACTAACTGATTAAACCCAGATTATTCAGAAATAATTCTTCGAGTACTACTTTCCGGGTAACTAAAAATCTCAAATGAAGCTGATTGACCGCGAATTCAAAGTTGCAATGCACAGAAAAAAGAAGAATGGAAAATTCACAGTTTTTTATGTAACGTAGCGCTTCGAAAGCAACTTGAAAAATCAAAGTTTCAGGTGTAAATTTTACATTTTCTGTCGAAATTACATATTAAAAATGTGAAATTACATTTGTAACTGTAAGAATTCATTTTTAAAATTGAATTCATAAAAATGTTATCTAAAACTGTAATTTTTCCAGTTTTATTTACGAAGCGCCACTTACAATTGCAATTTTTCCATTTTTTCCGTGTAGTTACTCATTATTCAGATCATAGATTAACGACTTTCAGACATTTTCAATATTATGCTGCTGAAATAAGTTCAGTCTTTCGTTTTCAATCGAATTCTATTTTACACCCGTTGTGTACGGAAAGTAATACGGCTGCATAGCAACTCGAGAGTCAATTGTTATAAACAACGCGCTTTGACTGGCAACTGGCAGATTTTGCTCATATTGTCTTCAGCATCGCTCGAGTACAATTGTCTTTACCATGGATTTTTCAAATCGCGAGATGTACGATATGGTGCTGATGATGGGAAGGTGTGACAACGTTGCGGGGGACGCAGCTCGCGAATACGCGGACCGGTATCCGTTGAGGCGGCATCCGTCTGCGAAGGTCTTCCGCCGCTTGGAGCGAAGCCTGTGCGAAACTGGCAGCTTCGTCCCGGATCGTTCTAACGCTGGACGTCCGAGATCCAGACGGACGGTCCAGTTTGAAGAACGTATCCTCGACAATGTTGACAGGGCGCCTACTAAAAGTACTCGGGGTTTGGCCGCGGAACACGAGACTGATAAGTCAAGCGTACACCGGGTCTTGCGAACTCACGAGCTGAAACCATTTCACTCGCAGAAGGTTCAAGCACTGCACGGTCCAGACCGTGTGGCAAGAACCGCTTTTTGCGAGTGGATATTGGAGCAGCATCAAGCAGACCCGATGTTCGTATTTAACATCTTATTTACGGATGAGTCGAATTTCGATCGCGACGGGGTTTTCAACAGCCATAATATCCATCATTGGGCAGAAGAAAACCCGCACAATGTTCGGGAATCAAGCCACCAAGTTCGCTGGAGTATCAACGTGTGGTGCGGCATGCTTGGCGATGAGTTGGTAAGCTTGTTTGATAATGCATGGAAACAGATATAATTTGCTACAGTTTTATTGCTTGACTTCGAAAAATTTCTTTAAAGACGTGTTTTACTGCTTTTGATGAAAATAACTTTGTTGAATCACTACAGTCAAGATATTTTATCAATAATTATAATATTTGAGCAATCAGTGATAGAGCAAGGATTATCGTTTAATTATGCAATCACACAATACGGGGTAATTTTTGACACAGATTGGCCCCTGCGTTCTACCGGCAAGATTGAATGGAAACTCGTACCACGAGTTTCTTGAAAATCAGCTTCCGGAACTGCTGGAGGACGTTCCGCTTGATCGCCGAGCCGCCCTGACTTTTCAGCATGATGGTGCTCCAGCGCATTTCAGTGCGCGTACGCGTCAGTATCTCAACGAACGGTTTCCGGGGAGGTGGATAGGCCGTGGGGGTCCCATCGCCTGGCCACCGCGATCACCTGACCTGAACCCTCTGGATTATTGTCTATGGGGGTTGATCAAAGAATTCGTGTACAAGGACCCACCGAATTCTTTGCAAGCTCTGGAGGCTAAAATCGTGGAAGCGACAGCGACGGTGACTCCGGAAATCGTTCATGGAGCGATGGAAAATTTAGTTAGGCGCTGCAGGCTTTGCATCGAAGTAGGTGGCGGCCATTTCGAGAACCTGCAGCCCCTGTAACGAGTCGTCACACTGACCCGATCAAAAACGGCACTTTTCAGAGCCACCAAATAATTTCGCAAAGAACGATTAGTTGTCAATACCGAAAACAAAACAGAGTGCCGTACGATGTTTCTCATTTCCTAGTAATAATAACACAGAATCATGGAACATGATTGAAATTATGTTTCTGGAATTGGAGTACATCGATTTTTTGTGACTTCGAATGGGAAGAACATGAGAATTTTTTTTATCCAATAACATTTGTAGCGCCGTAAACTGATTTATGGAACAATTGAGTGTTGCCGAAAACAGTGCGAATAAATCTAGTATGTAACATGAATTTAGCAAAATTAACCTTTTCCGAATAATCAATAATTCATTCAGTGAAATAATGTATGGTATGACTCACTTATCACTCAGTTGGTTTATCTAAATTTTCGTGTCTCTGAATTCATTCCTTCTTTGCCGTGAAAGGATATTGTGCCCTAAAATGCTTCTCTCTGTCTACGTAATCGAAATTTCTTTCGAAAATTTGGCAATGTCCGGGTATAAGAAAAGATGTTTCCAGGTAAAATGAAGCATTGTCGAAATTACGAAATCCCATTTAATTCGAGCATTAATTTGTCTGGCTATAAAATACATTTTTTGTCGCAAAATAGGCAGCAAAAGCACGAAGGGATACTGAGACTCATCGCTTTTCGATTTTAAATTCGATGTTTAGAAGTTTTTTTTTTTATGAAAAATCTTGTTGGCATCCCCCCTCATCGGATAGGTCTTTGATTGAGGTAATTTTTAAAAAAGGAAATTTACATATTATTGAGAATGGATTAACGGATTTGAATGAAAATTGGTACCATGAGGATTTTGGGGTCGCTGATCACGAATCTGGGGTTAGATTTGAAAAATTCGAAATGGCGAACTCACATGGTGAAACAAAATCTTAAAATATTCGGATTTTGGTAGAAATGCGTAAGTGGAGATTTTTCCGGTCATCAGTGACCGATCCAAGGTCAGATTTTTAAAATTTATGATGGTCGATCCATTATTAGTGGTTCAAAATAAAAACAATCGTAATATTTTTTTATGTAATATGATATGCGAGGGCTTTTGAATCGTCAATCACGACTCTGAATTCGTAGTTGGAAAATTGGAATTGGATATTAATATTTATTTGTTCCATGAACCTTGAATTTGCAGTGTGAAAACGGGAAGTTCGAGGGCTGGCTCACGGTCAGCCTTAAGCCGCTTGTTTACTCATACGAACGATGCAATACAGTATCGATGTATGTGGTTTAGGTATTAATTACTCAAAATTTATCAAACTTAAAAATATTTTGAATAAGACTATGAATTATCAAAATATCTCTTCTGATATTAAGACTACACGCAGAAATTTACCAAATCGATTAATCTTTACCAATTCAATCGAGCCGTGTCCGATTATTTTGTTGAAATCGATTAATCAATACATCGATTATTCTCAGATAAGTGGCCATCACTAGCATTGATCTCAACAATTTCAACGTTACTTGCCACTCCAGACCCACATTGAATCGACGAGGAAATAACTGGGAATTTGAATGACACCATATTTTTTTGAGTTGAATTAATTGAATTTATTCATGTAATTCGACTTCATTTTTCTGGTCCAAATAATAATTATTATTTCTCCTCAAATTCGGATAGATTTATTAAATTCAAATTGCTTCATTTGAATTCAGGTATTTGAAAATTTTCTTCTTCTTGATTTAAAATTACTTTTTTATTTGAATTCAATTATTTTTCTCTCTAAACATAAAATTTAGGCACGAATCTAAAGTTATTCAAAGTAACTTGACTTATTACAACTCTTCCCAATTCACTTATATCTCAAATAATTCTCATGATTTCAGTTATCATTTTTAGTGATTCAGTGAATTCTCATTTACTCAGTTATTTTGTGTTAACTCAGGTGAATTGTAATTGATTTACAAACCTATTGACACGTCAATTCAGCGAGTTGTTGTTCCCTCGCATTATTGAAAAATCGGATGTCAATGATGAATTTCAAACTAGTGGAAAAGTTATGTTGCAAAGACACAAAAAATGTTCGGAAAGCATAATTCAGATTGATTGAATGAGTAATTATGAACCCTAACGGCATATCAATCGTCTAAAATCTCTAGTTTTATGCATACATCGATGATTGGAAGTGTTTTATAACATTAAATCTTAAATCCGCTGATTTATTTGGAGATTTATTTTTATTTTCACTCGTGTATGTGTGTTTCGTAGTATTGTGGAGCTGGGCATTCGCTTATTTTCACACACACGAGTGTGCGTCCGTGGGTGTGCGGCCGGCAGCGTGTGCCGCGGCAACAATACCGAGGTCAGCGCTCGAGAAGGGGTACAACAGCGAGTGAGGGGAGGTGCCGATATTTACTTTGTAACCGAATAATAATAATTCGCCCAGACGAACAAAACAGCAATTTCCGTGGCGGCAAATCCAGATGAAATGGTGCACTCTGATTGGCCTAACACTATCGCTTATAATTCAAAAACTATGCGTCGGACGAGCTTCCGGTAAAGAAATTCTCGGTTGCATTTCAGTCAGCTATCACGCTCGCTGGTCCGTGTCCCTCAATTTAGGGACACCCTGTATACAACGGTTCTATGCCCTCAGTTCCAGCCTACGGCTAGTTTATTGCGGGGTTGCAGCACACCCTCCAAGTTCTGGTGCCTGTTTGTCCAGGTATCGGTGGCATATTATCGTCTTGTCGGACTTCCGTTTTCGTTTTGGATGAGAGTGGCAGGTGTGCGAAAGAGTGTGAGTGAAAAGGCGAGAATTTAGCAGGATAGCAAAGGTGAGGAGAAAAGGAAATAGGGCAGAGAAGGAGCGGGGAAGACATAGACGGGAGGTCGGGTGAAGAAAATAGGGAGGCAGGAATAGGAGGGAAGGGCAGTTGAGAAAGAAAAAAGGGGGAGAGTTTTGAGGTTAGGCAGAAAGAGCTGGCGGACGGCAACGATAAGGATAAGACAAGAATAGGCGGTGACATCTAGGGAGTAAGAAGGGGGATAGAGTAGAGACAGGTAGGCGGCAGATAGATAAGGTAGGGAGCGGTGACGGAGAGAAAGAGTATGAGTAACGCGGGTGGCCAAAAAGAAGGGGCGAACAGGGAAGAGGAGGAGAAAAAAAAAGGTAGGCCGGGTGAAGTAGCAGCGTTAGGGAGGGATAGGAGGCATAGCCTGGGATCGACGACGACGGTGCTAGACTTATGGAAGAGAAAGCGGGAGGAGGAAGGGGAAAAAGGGGAGGAGGAGGTAGACGAGATACAGGAAAGAGAAAGAGTATTTGGGAAAAGCAGGACAGTGCACCGGTCGCCGGAGGGTAAGACAGGTGAGGAAGGGAAGGCAGAGGGAGGGGGTATATAGGATATGCTAAGGTTGATTAGGGAAGAGCTAAAGATAGGTCTAGAGGGAAGAAATGGAAAAGATTAAAGGCGAAATGACTAGAAGGGAAGAGCAGTGGGAAGTAGAGAGGGGGGAGATGAAGGAAATGATAAGGGATCTAGGTAAAAGACTAGAAGAGGTAGAAGAGAGGAGAGGGGGGGAGATGATAAGGGTAAAGGAGAGGCTGATAGAATTAGAAAAGAAGAGTGCAGAAGGCGGGGGGGAAAGGCAGGTACAGCGGAATGCGGAAGTCGCGCAGGTAACAATAGATAGGTTAAAAGAGATGGAGTGGGCCATAGGGAGAAAAGGAAGGGAAGAAAGAAGGGGAAATATAGTAGTGAGAGGAGCGAGACTAGAGAAGGAAAGAAAAAAGGAAGGGTTGAAAAAGATTTTGCAGCTGATAGGGGTAGAGGTCGAGGTAAAGGATATGTGGGAGGTAGGTGCGAAAAAGGGGGGACAAAAGGGGATATGGATAGCAAGACTAGGAAATAGGGAGCAAAAGAGGCAGGTAATGGGAAGAAAAAGCCCCCTCAAAGGGAGGGAGGAGAGAATAGACGAGGATCTCACCTGGGCAGAGAGGAGAATGAAATGGAAGTTAAGGGAGATAGCAGCTATTAAGGAGAAAAGGGGAAACAGAGTAAGAATAGGGTATGCAAAGATCTGGATAGAAGGGAAAATGTGGAAGTGGGATGAGATGGGAGAGGTGCTTAGGGACGGTGCAGGGAGAGCGAGGGAAGAAGGGCAAAGGGAGGAGATGGGAAAAGTAGGGGAAAGCGATAGGGAAAGGTCAGCAAGCGAGGAAAGACAAGAGGGAAGTATAGAAGCACAGGGAAGGGTACGTAGGGAAAGGCAGTCGGGGGAAGGGGCAGTGGGGGGGACAGAGGCAGGGGGGGAGCGAGATGAAGAGGAGAGAGAGGGGAGTAGGCGAGACGGAAAGGGAGGGGTGAAAAGTAGCTTTTTGGAATGTGGCGGGGCTCGCGAGAAAGGATGAAGATTTCTGGAGGGGGCTGGGGGAGTGGGATGTAATATTTCTATTGGAGACATGGATAGAAAAGAAGGGGTGGGAAAGGATTAGACATAAGTTGCCAGTAGGGTATAAATGGGAAGTGCAGTATGCGGTTCGAAAAAATAGGAAGGGAAGAGCAATAGGTGGAATGCTGTCAGGGGTAAGAAGGGTGATAGTAAGTGGGGAGGGAGGGAGAGAAAAGGTAAAAGAGGGCATGATAACAAGGAAAATAGGTGTAGGGGGGGAAAAATGGGCAGTAGTAGGAATATACGTGAATGGGGATCTAAAAGAGAAGATAGGGGAATTGAAGGAGCGAGCAGAAGAGATAGAGGGAGGTGCAAAAGTGCTAGTGGGGGGTGATTTTGATGCCAAGACAGGGCAGGAGGGGGGAGGATGCTGGGGAGAAGGAGAGGAGGAGAGTAGGAGTAGGAAATCAAAGGACAGGAAAATAAACTCGAAAGGTAGGCAGCTGGTGCAATTTTTAGAAGAGACAGGATGGGCAATAATGAACGGGAACATAATGGGGGATGAGGAGGGAGAATTTACGTATGTAGGAGGGGCGGGGGTGACGGTGATAGACTACGCTATAGGAGACATCGAGGTAAGGGATAGGGTCAAAAGGATAGAGATTGGGGATAGGGTTGACTCGGATCATCACCCGGTAATAGTGTGGTTGAGGGGGGCAGTGGCTAGGACAAGGAAGGGAAAAAGAGTAGGGGGAACTAGTAGAGGAGACTGGACGGAGGAGGGTAGGATGAGGTTTAGAGCAGAAGTTAAATGGGAGGGGACAGGAGAAGTGGATGTAGGAAAAGAGATAGAGAAAAGAATGAGGGAGTTTAGACGAGCCTTAGATGTAGGAGGGAGGGGGAGGAAAGCCAAAAAGGGATGGTGGGATGAGGAATGTAGGTGAAAAAAAGCGGAAGTTAGGCAGAGTCTAAGGAAATGGAGAAAGGGGGAGGGGGAAGGGGACGCGTATAGAAAGGAAAGAAGGGAATATAATAGGCTATGCGAGGAGAGGAAGAAGAAAGAAAATGAGGGATTCATAAAAGAAGCAGCGGAAGCAAGGACAGAAAGCAAGGTATGGGAGATAGTTAATAGGGAAAGAAAGAAGTGGAAGAGGGTGAATGAAGAAATAGGAGATCAGGAGTGGAGGGAGTATTTCATGGGATTATTAGGTGGGGTAGAAAGCAAGGTAACAGAAGACGGGGAGACGGTAAATAGGAAGGGGGACGGGGAAGGGGAGCTGCAGAGGGAAGAGATTAAAAAGGTGATAGGAAAGCTGAGGGATGGAAAGGCACCAGGGGGGGATGGAATAGTTAGCGAGGTATGGAGGTATGGGGGGGAAGAAATGGAGCAGTGGATATGGAAAACATGTAACAGAGTTTGGGTGGGGAAGGGATGGCCAGAGAATTGGAGGGAGGGATTGATAGCGCCGATAGTTGAGAAGGGGGAGGGGAAAAGGGTAGAAGAGTATAGGGGGGTGACGTTGATGCCAACTCTATATAAGGTGTATGCGATGGCATTAGCGGATAGGTTAGAAAGAGAGGTAGAGGAAAAGGGCTTGATACCGCAAAACCAAACGGGTTTCAGAAAAGGCATGGGTACAATTGACAATATATATGTACTGTGACGTGGATTTTTCCCGCTCCTCGGTCACTCGGAGAAAATGACCGAGAACTTACCGCGTGCACAATAATTTGGCGTCCACGATGTACCCTGGATCTAAAACAATATCGCAAAGTTTTTGTTGGGCGCCTGGCGTGATTAACACGCCTCGAAATCATTAATACGCTATTCCTCGGGCATATGCTCGAAAGCTCAGTACCGCGGAGAGGGGTGGGGTAATTTTTGGAGAGAGAGAGAGACACTCGAAATATACATGCTATTTAACAAAAGTAAAATAAAATCTTATATTTCACAATAGCGGTGATACAAAACAAAAAAAAAATATAATTCAAAAATCGCTCATCGCGAGTCTAAAACTAAATAGAAAATTACACGTAACCTACTCTATTTCTTACTCTAATGAGCTCGCGGCTCTCTAGCTAAAACGTCACTCGACGATCGCAACATCCTCATACGGAATTCTCAAAACGTCACTCGACGATCGCAACATCCTCATACGCAATTCTCAAAACGTCACTCGACGATCGCAACATCCTCATACGCAATTCTCAATTCGCAAACTCGCCATTTGTTCTCCATGGCGATGATTGCTCGAAACGAAACTAAAACTAATTATTCGACGGTGCGCCGTCAGGTCTCGCAACTTAAAACACCATGCTCAAACTTCTCGTCTCAACTGCTGCGCAACGCAACGGCAATTTCGACTATACATCGCCTAACCTCGACTAAACACTATCTTAACTAAACGTAAACTTAACTAAGCGCAAGCACCACTACATTTAACTTCAACTATACACAAGCTCAAAGTAACTCAACTCAACCTACATTATCTTCACTAACGGGTACGGAACTCAATGCAGGCGCAACTAAACGTAACCTAAACTATACGCAATCGCAACGCATCCGAACTTAATTCTTTTCAAAATCCTCCAAAACGTTACCCGCTAATCCGAGCACTCCAATTCGGTGCTTCCCGACCTACTCGAGAGGTGACACAAAAAGAAAACGATAACGCGGCTCGACCCGGTACGGCGAAATTCGGCTATACTTGGTTTCACTAACGAGAAAGATTCAACTAAAACCCGTGACTCTACTCAACTTTTTCAGAAACTCAAAATTTACTTTACTCTAACCCGCGTACTCAGGCTACGGTCATCAAGCAAGAGAATCGGCAAAAGAATTTCGAGTACTTTTCTACAACGCAAATCCAAAACGGCTATCCGTTACTCGGCAAGCCTTTTCACAATTATGCTCGAAATTCAATCGCGGGGATAGAAGCAGCGCTTACCTTCTACATCCTTGCAACCCCCTTTCCATTCCCTTCGCGATTTTTGGGCGACTCCATTGCTTCGCGAAACTCCCCCAAAACGTGACTACTAATCACGACCGCCAGAACTAGAGTGGTTTCAAAAACCTACCACCTGCCGCAACACGGATCTCGATACGCCATCCCACACGTGACGTCATACCCCCAAGAATACGCAATAATCGATCCGTCATCGATTTCGTCGATCGCGCAACTCGACGCGCACCTTCGATAGCATCGCTGCGCAGAACTTAAAGCTAGCTCGCAATCTCGTCCTCCGCGCAGCTCCATGACGTCTTGGCGGTGAGCGTGGTGCTCCCTCGTCGCTAGTCGGTCCGTCGCAAGTTCGCTGGTCAATTGTTGGCGGGGTGAAGGGGAAGAGGCTGCGGCGCGCCGGCCGCCAGCGGGAATCGCGTCCACCTTGGATTCCCGCGATGCGGGGATCTGCGTCGGCTCCCCCTCCGCAGCCACGACATCCTTCCTTCGCAATTGTCGCTAGTCCGCCACTTCGCACTTTCCTCGAATTCGGTGTCGACTTCTTGCCTGATGCCGTTGTAGCTCGAAAAATAAAAAAACAAAAAAAAACTGAAATCTCTTACGCTGGTCGCTAAAGTGTCCCCTCTCGTAGTTTCGGATGCGTGACTCTAGTCCTGGCGCTCTTTTCCAAAAACTTCGCGACTCAATTTCGGAAATTCCTAAATTTTTGGTTCCGCCCAGGGTTCAAGGAGCCCCTTGTAACGGGCATCAAAAATGCCATGTTACAGTACTTAATTATTTAATCAATAGGCAGGTGGGTAAGGATAAGAGAAAGATGGTGGCGTTCTTTGTGGACTTGAAAGCGGCGTTCGATTCAGTGAACAGGAAGGTGCTGTGGGAGACTATGGAAAAGAGAGGGGTGAGGGAAGGGCTAAGGGTAAGGATAGAGGAAATTTACAAGGAAACAAAGAGTCGAGTGAGGAGCGGGGGAAAGGTAGGAGAGGCGTTCTGGACGGCGAGGGGGGTAAGACAGGGATGTCCGCTCAGTCCGCATGTGTTCAACCTGCTGCTGGCGGACTTAGAAGAGGAAATGGAGAGAGGGAGAAGGGTTGGGGGGGTGGAGTTAGCTGGCGGCAGGGTATGCACGTTAGCTTATGCGGATGATATAGTGTTACTAGCGGAGAGTGAAGAGGAAATGGAGGTAATGATTAGGAAGTTAGAAAGGTATATGGATAGGAAAAGGCTGACGGTAAATGTAGGGAAATCAAAGATTATGAGATTTAGGAAAGGAGGCGGTAGAAGGAAAAACATAGATTGGAGATGGAAAGGGAAAAAGATAGAGGAGGTGAAAGAGTTCAGCTATCTAGGGTATAGAGTAAAGTGCAATGGGGGACAGGAAGCACAGGTGAAAGAGAGAGTACGAAAGGCAGGGGAAGTAATGAGGCAGGTATGGGGAATAGGGAAGAGAAGGTTTGGGAGGGATTGGGAAAAAAGGATTTGGTTATTTGACAGGCTAGTATGGACGGTAATAGAGTATGCATCGGAGATATGGGGGTGGGGGGAGTGGAGGGCGGTCAAGGCGGTACAGGATAGATTTTTGAGATGGACATTAGGAGTGGATGGAAGAACACCGGGATATCTAGTAAGGGAGGAACTACAGAGGGAGAAGCTAAGGATTAGGGCAGGGAGAAGGGCATGGAATTTTGAAAGGAAGCTGGAGAGAGGGGAGGGTAGCGAGTTAGCTAGAAGACAGAGAAGAGAGAGGTGGGAGAAAATGAGGGAATCGAGGTACAACAGATGGTACAGGCTATTGAAAGGAGAAGGGATACCAGGGTATCTGGGAAAGGGATGGGGAGAAAGCAGGTGGATAAGGGTGGCAAGATTTAGATTAGGAAGCGAGATGAAGGAGGCAAGGTACTGGGAAGAAGAGGAAAAGAGAAGGTGTAGGGTGTGCGGGGGGGAGAAGGAAACATGGGAGCACGTATGAGAAAGGTGCGTGGGCTGGGATAGAAGGGAGGAAAGCTGGCAGGAGGTGGTGAGGGAGATGTTAGGTGAGGAGGGGGTGGCAGAAGTCTGGATGAGAGAATTGGAAAGGATCAGGGATGTACAAGAGAATGAAAGAGTGAGAGATGAATGGGAAATGGAAGTCGATTAGGATAAGGACGAATTAGGGAATAGAATAAGGTGAAATAGGATAAGGTTAAGTAAAGATAAGGATGAAGAATAAGAAAAGGATCAGAGGGAAAGTAAGGGAATGGCAAGGCAACGGCACAGGGCACAGGCAATTAGAAATTAAGTAAGGATAAGGTAGGAAGTAAGAATAGGGTAAGAATAGGTCAAGAAAACATGTAAAAAATATTGTAATGGAAGAGAAAAAGGGAAGTCCTTGTAACCCCAAGGGGATCAATAAATATTACATACATATTACCGTCTTGTCAATTCATGATCTATTTTTCAGTACATTGGAGCTAACCTCGCGTTTTTTTACTACGTATTAGGCACTGTGGGGTTGATCAACTCTTGGTAAGCCCCTCAGACGGTTCTTATAATCATTAAACGTGGTGTTATTTATCGTTGCAGTTTTCGCATCCTTGACACGCTGACCCACTTCAACACCGTTGTCACATTTTTGTTTCATCCTCATCCGTGGTGGGGGGAAAGATGCGGCTGCTGCCATGAAATCTGTACTGACCCAGAGCCGTATACCTGCACATCTATACGTTGATCAATGCAAAGAATTTCACAACAGCAAATTGAAGGCCCTCATGATGCAGCACAATATCAACATGTATTTGACACTCAGCAACTTAAAGGCGTCGATATGCGAACGTTTTTAGTCGAACATTGAAAAAATAAAACGTGGATGTGGTTTACTCTCCTAGGATTTCACAAGTGGATGAATATTTTGGGTTGATTCAATGAAGTCCTACAATAGCACTGAACATCGCACGATTCAAATAAAACTCACAAGATGTTAGCACGGAGAATGAGAAACAGCTGTATCGTAGCGTGTACAAGCCTCGGCAAATCAAACGAAGTGATCGAGCGCGGAAATTCAGTGTAGGCAATCGAGTTCGAATCAGCAAGTACAAGAATGTATTCGAAAAAGGCTATACACCCAATTGGACGACAGAAATATTCACCGTGAGTGAGGTGAAAAATACCAATCAGAAAACCCACCTACAAACTTACCGATTGTCAAGATCACCCCATCGAGGGGGGCTTCTACGAGGAAGAGCTCACCAAAGTGAAATATCCCGACGGCTACCTTGTGGAGAAAGTGTTACGCAAACGGGGGAATCTGTTCTATGTGAAGTGGTTGGGTTTTGATAATTCGCACAATAGTTGGATAAAATAAAACAGACATGTAACATAATTTGTATGTATTTTCCGAATTACAATAAAAGATTTTGAATATACAAATATTTCCACATTTTATCCCCTTTGTACGCACATGTGCCATACTCTGTACTACGAAAATAATAATAATAATAATAATAATAATAATAATGATAATGATACCGCTCGTGGCGTCGGGGACGACTACGTCTGGGCTAGGGTGGGCGCTGTAACTTACGTCAGCGTCTACCTGACCCCAAACTGCGCTGCGGCGGAGTTCCGGGCGAAGGTTGCGCTCCTCGAGGACGGACTCAGGGACCTGCCCGGGGACCTCGTGGTCGCGGGGGACCTCAACGCGAGGGCGGTCGAGTGGGGCATGACGGCACCGAACAGACGCGGACGGCTGCTGCTGGAGATGGCCGCAAGGCTGGACCTAGTGGTGGCAAATACAGGAGACGTACCAACGTACAGACGGCCGGGATTTGGAGACTCCATCCCGGACGTAACGATGACGACGGACAGAACTCTGCCACGGATAGGGCGGTGGCGGGTGCTCGAGGGCTACACGGCCAGCGATCATCAGTACATCGCCTTCGAAGTGGCAGGAGAGACAAGGACGACACGGACGAGGACCCGGCACCCCCCGCGGTGGAACGTAGACAAACTCGACGTACTGAAGTTCTCGGCGGAGCTGGCGGCAGCGCCGGCCCCAATTACCGACGTCCCCCCAGAGCTGACTGGCCGGCAAAGGGCGGAAAGACTAGCGGACGAGACGGCCAAACTGACGACGCGGCTGTGCGACAGCACAATGCCAAAACGACGGTACGGACGTAACAGACCACCACAATACTGGTGGACGGACGAGATAGCCGAGCTGCGGAAGAGTTGTCTGGCAAAACGACGACGGGTTACGAGGGCTGGAGGGAGACCCGAAAGGGAAACCCTTCAGGCCGAGTACAAGACTGAACGGAAACGACTGAAGTACGCCATCAGAGACAGCAAGACGCGATGCTGGAAGAAGCTCTGCGAGGAGGTGGACCGCGATCCCTGGGGTGCCGGTTACAAGATTGTGACCGGTAGGCTGGGGGCCCGGATCCCGCCAGAACTCAAGGATGCCGAAACCGCACGACGGATCGTCGACGGACTGTTCCCGACGCACCCGACGCGTACGGACGCGACGAACGACGATGTGACGGCGGCGCCCCCCGTCTTCACCGCCGAGGAGCTCGTCGGAGCGACCAAAGCAATGAAGAGGGGTAAGGCGCCAGGACCGGACGGGGTACCGGCGGAGGTTCTTCGGCTGATGGCGAGCTTGAGGCCGGGGATACTTCTCGACCTCTACAACACGTGCCTTACGACAGGGACATTCAGCGACCGGTGGAAGGTGGCGAGGTTGGTCCTTATCCCAAAGGGTAAGGGTGACCCCAGCACGCCGTCGGCCTACCGGCCGCTGAGCTTACTGGACACGACAGGGAAACTGTACGAACAGCTTCTGCGACCACGACTTACGGACGCGATACAGGACGGCGGAGGCCTCTCTGACCAGCAGTTCGGCTTCCGGAGGGGTCGATCAACGATTGGAGCGATCCAAGAGGTGGTAGACTCCTTCCGGTCGACAGACAGACATTGCCACGCTGCGCGACCCGTCGCGCTGCTGGTGACACTTGACGTTAAGAACGCCTTCAATTCGGCCAGGTGGGTGGATGTCCTAGGGTCGCTGAGAGGCGACTTCGGGATCCCGCCTTACCTGCTCCGAGTTGTTGAAGACTACCTTCGGAACAGACGACTGACGTACGAAACGACCGAAGGCCAAGTGACGCGACAGATTACCGCGGGGGTCGCTCAAGGTTCCATACTAGGACCCGACTTTTGGAACGGGATATACGACAGCTTGCTCAGACTTGAGCTCCCACTCGGCGTTCGCCTGGTCGCTTACGCTGACGACGTGGCGGCAGTGATAGTCGAACGAACTCCAGATCTTGCACAATACGCACTGAACCAGACAATGAGACGAGTCGGACGGTGGATGACTGACCACGGACTGCAACTCGCGACGGAAAAGACAGAACTGGTGCTTCTCACCAGGAGACGGATACCGACAACATTACGCATGACGGTCGGGACGGACGAGATCGAGACCAGAGGGGAAGTCAAGTACCTGGGGGTGACCCTGGATACGAAGATGACCTTCTGGCCTCACATACGACGAACGGCTCAGAAGGCGGCTGAAAGGATAGCATCCCTAAGCCGCCTGATGGCAAACACGAACGGACCGAGACCAGGGAAACGGAGACTTTTGATGTCGACGGTGAACTCGATCCTCCTCTACGGTGCGGAGATCTGGGCAGACTCCCTGAAGACTAAGAAATACTGTCACGCAATGACGACGGTACAGAGATGAAGCGCGTTGAGGATCGCTTGTTCCTATCGGACGGTCTCAGCACAGGCCGTTCTGGTGGTGGCAGGTGTGATTCCCATAGACCTTCTCGCGTTCGAGCGCAAGAGGGTCTACGGAAGAGACGCAGACGTGACCCGACGGGACGCGGCAACGACGGAAAGAGACGAGACGATACAGACGTGGCAGGAACGGTGGACGGAAGAAACAACGGGAAACTGGACGAGACGACTCATTAAGGACCTGAGACCGTGGATCCAGAGGGGGTTTGGGGATGTGAATCTTTACGTCACCCAGCTTCTGACGGGCCACGGTTATTTTAGACGGTACTTACACAACTTGAACCGAGTACGGACGCCCAACTGTACGTACTGCGGACACGAACGAGACGACGCGGAACACACGTTCTTCGAATGTAACCGCTGGACAGAACTAAGACATAGACTGGAGACGGTCGTGGGAGGCATCACTCCCGACAACGTTGTCGGGGTGATGCTCCATAGTACAGAAAGGTGGCAACTTGTTGCTACCTACACAGGGACAATCCTACGACGTAAGAACGCGGACGGCTGCCTGACGTAACGCAACTGACGGACTGCCTGCACGGGACGGACGGACGGACAGACTGACGAGACACACACCGACAGAGCTCCCAGCTAGAAGTAATATCACCATAGTTCCTGGCTGAGAGCGTTGCACAGGAGGTGGCGGTTTAGTGGGTAGGCTACCCTGGAGTCCCACATCCGCGCTAGCCCGTATGACTGGCGTGAATCCGTAACTTGGATTCCGCAACTACTCGGAAAAAATAATAATAATAATAATAATAATAATAATAATAATGATGATGATGATGATGATAATGATGATGATGATGGTGATGATGATGATAATGATAATAATAATAATAATAATAATGACAATATGCAATTTCGCCATACGATTATTACACATTTTATTTTTTGGAAAACTTTTTTCATTTTCTGAAAACTTTTCTCGTGGTAAACGAATAAATATAAATAATTGCTCGATATATTAATAATAATAATAAATAAATAATTGTTAAGTATATGAATTCACATTTTTAAATCCATTAAATATCGTATGGATGGTGAAACATTTCCGCCCGATGGTGGGTCGTCCGAGGCGTCAAACATGAAATATTTACATCAATTCTACGTCTACAGTTTATCCTATAGCTATTGGGGGGCTGGGACAAACCCCCGAGGAACGGTGTCGGTCTGTCCAGGTATCAATTGCCGCTTGTCATCCTGCCAACTCAGAGCCAATTTTTTTTGTACGATCGTGCTTACTTCGTGTTTTTTGCTGCGTATTAAACACTGTGGAAGAGTCAACTCTCGGTAAGCCATCAGGCAGCGCTTATAATCATCAAACATGATGCTATTTATCGATGAATTTCTAACGCACTTGGCGCGCTTACTCACTTTTACGCCACCGTCATATTTTTCCCCATCCTCACCCATCGTAGTAAATGTGTACAGCTTTGCTCGCAGTCCCACAAACTCGGTCATAATTTTACCATTATTTTCATCCTTCATTAGCCGTAGTTGTTTTTTGTTTTCAAAGGGAATACCATACACATTGTCGGGCGGATAGTCAGAGGTGTCAAACATTGTATCTACATCACGTTTGATGATATCGTAGATATTAGGCACATTGAATTGATAAATAAGGCTGTCTGTGTCGGTATACATCAATTTAGCCTGTTTATTCGAAAAGTTGGTTTTAATATAGTTACAGTGGAAATCGTGGAAAAAGAGTTTTGACAGATCTAGAATTGATGCGCCGACGTAAACAGGTTTGGCGAAGTGAACTTTGACACGATTCATTTCAATGATAACCATTTCAGTGTCAAATACGGTGCAGCTGTGAAAGTTTGCTCGGGCAATAAGCGTTCTCGCACCACCTTTGCCCTCCCATTTTGTAACCAATTTAACATCTTTATGATTTCGCACATTCTCCATAGTCTTGCCGAACACAACGTTATTCATGAGTTTGTAAAAGTTTTTCTCAAATTCATTCTTAGACCGCTTACGCATGTCTGTATTGAGCGTGATGTAAGGCTCGAGCCATGGAGATTGTGCAAACTTCAAAATTCTGTGCACTTTCGTTACTTTTAATCCTAAACTCAAACACTGTTTAAAATTTCTATAGTGCAATATATACTTCGTTTTGGGGTGAAGGGTGGTCGCGAGTTTGGCATTTTTACTACCTGGAGGAGTAAAATGTTCGGGACAAAGAGGTAAGTCTTTGTGATCCTCGTGGAGTTCCACAGGGTAGTCCAAATCTACCTCCAGAAAGTAGCCGATCGGCGAATCGTCCGGATGGTTCGTTATATCGATGTGCTGATACTCCCACTCGAACGAACCGATTGGTAAATGCACGCTCATACCTGCACCGTACAGGTTATTCACGTCAAAATACATGAGATACGATTCCGCTTTGTTTGGATCAAAATCTTTTCCCATGAATCTATTATTGGCCCGAGCGTGTCGATTGGAACATTGCGCTACGCTGCCTCGAATGGCTCTTTCAATGAATAACACCATTTCAGGGTTGTCTAAAAGTTGCAAATTTATATTAGTATGCTTGAGCATCGCGTCAAAAGCAAGTCCCGGTGCAGTGTAGTAGTGCAACGGATCTAAATTGTATGTTTTGAAGCAGCTAGCGCGGAAATTTTCGAAAATATCGGCAAGCAAAATAACATCGGTCTTCAAATATAAATCTGAATAGCCCCCCAATGACTCGAAATGGAATTCCCTCCAAACAGTTTTCGCGTGCTCGTAATCGGTGTCTGAAATATTTGCATCGCAGAGGCGCGAGTAGAAATGCGTCTTTGCAGGTAATCGCGGTTCATCGAGTTTCCCCCAACAATCGACGTATTCATAGGGAAAAACGCCTTTGCGGGTCATCAAACTGAACTGAGTCGGGTTATTATAAAATTTTCGTGTTATGCGTTTATTGGTATCGGTCAAATATGTGGAAAGTTTATCGATGCTGTTAGCCATAAATCGGAACGAATCGATGAATCTCAAGTGCATCATTGTTCCATCGACGCGTTTCGTGAAGGATATATATTGTTCCTCATTTATGGGTAGCAGTGTAATTTTACCAGGAAAAGTTGATGCGAGGGAATTTATTAAAAAGTGAGAATCGTAACCGGACAAATTGTGGAAAACTATTGGAATTGTGTGCGACTCTCTGAAATTCAAGTTACACCGATTATGAGCAGGACCACGATATTTACCCGTGAAGTGACAGTGATCGTAACACTTTTTCTCCTCAGGGGTAAACGGTTTTTCACAAATATAACAATTCTTTGCGCGCATGTGACGATCGCGCTGCACTTGGGTAAGAGACTTCATCGGAATTATGTTTTTGATGCGTGACTCTACTTGAATTGATAAATCTTTAAGCTGTTTCATAAACCAATCTATGCAATCGACACCGCGTTTACCGTGGAACTCCGATAAAGGCTCATCGTACGCGCAATGTACATAGTACGCTACACTGTGCGGGATATGCTTTTGAATTTCACAAGTCTTACGAGTATCAAATTCATCCACAGGTTCAGGGATTAATATACATTCGAGATCGGCGTATACGACAAATGGAACGGTGCATTTGTTTTGAAAATTGGAAAATACTAAATCTTTACACTTGGGGAACTCCATGCGTACTTTATTTAGCGGTATACAATCTTGCCGGTGATTGTCGTAGACATGTTTCGCGCTAAAGTGGCACAAACATCTGTCACATAAAAACGTTTTGTGTTCATGAATGGACAATTGTTTGCTCACCAATCGGGAAAGATCTTTAATCCAAGCAAAGTGGAATCTCGGTGCAAACTCACCAGTCATATCGTCTTCCGGATTACTCTCAACCATTAGAAGATGGATCGTGTCAATGTTCACGCTATGCAAATTTTTACTCAAATAAATTGGCACGATGACGCTTTTATTTGATTTTGCATGATGCGAAAACGTTTGAGATTCTATACCATATACATTGATGCACAAATTATTCAATCTCTCAAGCTTTTTCACATCATGTAGAGTAGCAGGGAATTTGATACCTGTACAGTCCAACTCGGAAATATAGCGACGATAGTTGGGAGTCCTATCGGTGTTGATCTTGACCGGGTGGAGGGCTGCTGTGACGGACCAGAGAAGGCATCTTTCGTCCTCATTCCTCACGTTCACCACCGCTCTCTTCCGTTGAATGTCTTGGAGCAGCTCGACGAATGTTGAAGCCCCCGCGGCGAGAGGCTGGTAGCGATTGATATTTACGGCGAGGTTAAGGATCTCAATCATACTCCAGCCGGAATCGCGTTGCTCGAAATCTTCCACCTTTGACTGCAGATCACCCCGTGCACGGATAAACCAACCATTTATATCGCTTGATGGGAGGAGAATCGCCACGTTGGAGGTGTTGAAACTCTTGACTTCGATGGAGATCTCTTCATGCTTGACATTTTCGAATTTGCATGATAATATGATGTTAACCTTCACATTTCCCTCCTCGCGCAGTATCAGCTCCAACTTCTCGGTCACGACGCGCTGCACATCGTCCAGGAAGGCGTCCAAATTTTTATGACGGAGATTCGTGACAACCCCCGATCTGATTCGGCTGGCAAAAGCGCTATCCACGTCGTCCCATTGTACACCCGCAGGAGTACCGATATTTCCACCCGTCACCACTGTGCGCTGCTGCAACTGTTTGATCTTCGTCACCCAAGATTGCAGGAGTGCGATCGTATGTTGGATCCGTATTTTCGCACCAACAGTTGTTCCTCGTTGCATGGAAATATCGCGCAGAACTTGGATATTTGCAATTCCAATATCAACCCAATGATTGATGACGGCGTTTCTCTTCTCCGGGTGGTTGCTCTCTCAGCAAATTGTACGTCCCCTCCATCTGCTCTGCAAGTCCCATATACGCTTCGACTGCCATGACTTTAACGGTTATAGGTAACAATTGTATGTCAGAGAAATGAAAATTATAGGCTTTTGACTTGCACGTATCGTGTAAGACTGATGAGTCTGCATCGGATGCGTTGAGCTTATATACAGGCCGATAGATCGCAAGAATTTGGGAACGGTGCGCACTGCGTTCTGTGCATATGGGTGGGAAAAATGACGTCAGAGATGCGATGCGCACTGCGTTCTGCGCATGTCGGAGGGAAAAATGACGTCAGAGATGCGCACTGCGTTCTGCGCATCTCGGCTTGATCGGCTGGTATGTGTACACACAGTTTTGGGTTTTACGACTCTTTATAGCGAACAAGTCCGAGCCTGCACATCCCCCGCCATTCTCTATGATATGTATGTTCCGTTTCAAATGAGCTACTATAACAATGAAGCTGAGCCTCTGCTATCGAGGCGTGAATTTATAAACCAAGCTCCTCTTATCGTCATCGATTGCTCCAAGCAGAACGAAACATTGAAAACTGGACCTGTGGACATTCGATTGAAATTTGACTGTAGCATTACGTTCCCACCACACACTTCTGCCTACTGCGTGATCTTGCATGATCGCATTGTTGAATATAATCCGATCAGTGGTACTGTTAAAAAATTGGTATAAGTCAATTTTGGAATAATGATATGTTTAATGTGACGTTGCACCTAGAGTGCAAGTCATAACAAACCCCAAACCCGCGGGGAAGAGCCGAACGGGTGAGTCCCGTCCCGTCGGGAAAGACCCGAACGTAACCGAAGCCCACCGACGCTCGGCAGAGCCGAGCGCCAGCGGCATTACGACCACGACCTACGAGGCAGCAACACGGCAAAGCAGAAAAGTTCACGAGAAGCGAAGAGAGAGAGAGAGAGAGAGAGAGAGAGAGAGAGAGAGAGAGAGAGAGAGAGAGAGAGAGCAAAAGAGAGAGACCCCGACACTCACACCGTCACACGCACACCATTCTCCACACACGCCGACGACGCCAGGTTAGCCTACATTCTACAGCCGATCTGCTCCTCCCCTCGCAATACCAACCCTTTCTACCTCACACTCCCCGTCACACTACACCACCCTCTCCTCGCAATACCAACCCTTTCTACCTCACACTCCCCATCACCCTACACCCCCATCCCCTCGCAATACCAACCCTCCCTACGTCACATTCCCCGTCACCTCACACACTCTCCCCCCCCCCCCCCCCCCCCCCCGCGCGCGTACCTGTAAGTTAGTATTAAGAAACGCTAAGGGCTGAGGCGTGATCAGCCCCCGTTACAGTCTACAACCCTTTTGTATCTTTCGTACTTTAAGTCGACTCACCTCCCCCGATCGCAACGCATGTACCACCTCCCCCCTTTTTTCGCAAATACACACGCCAAGTTTTACCTATTACATCCGCCCCGTCTCTAATTGTCTCTTCCCCCCCCACATTATTCGTGCGGACTCAAAACCCGTCACAAATTGGCGCCCAACGTAAATTACCCACATTTTTACCCCAAATACGAACAATTAAGAGACAAAACACAGGAATAAACGCTAACAAAGTACACACAGACTCACGAAACAAAGCTACACAGTCACGAAAATTCGAATAAAGACAGTTGAACACACACACTACCAAACACGAGACACACAATGGCAGACCAAGGACACGGAGAACCGCAAGGCCTAGCGCGCGAACACATGGACATACACACACCCGAACGCAACCAAAACAACTCGACACAGAGCGAGCCGCGCGCGACACGAGATCAACAAACGCCGACCCAACCGCAGGAAATAAATAGAAGACGCTCGATAAATTCACCAAACGCAATAAATATAATCGATGCAGCTATCATAGAGAATACACACAATTTACATAGTACACAAATTCAACATCAAGAAAGCCCAGAACCAACAAATCCCACACAAACATACAATACAATCCCAACACCTACACACACGCAAACTAACACGGTAACAACCAGTCAAACGAACCGACACTTCACGGGAACAGACACATTTTTAGCCACCAACACACGTAACACACGACTTATACAAAATCTGATAGACCTCGGAGCACTACCAAGCGACAGAAACGAATACGAAGACCCACACATATACAGCACACAGTCAATACACCCCACAAACAACCAAAACACGACACACCTAAACCACACACCAAACCCGAACAGTACATACTGGAATCAGCCAGCAATGGCAATGAAAACAATACAAACATGGAACATAAAATACTCAGGAAACACAAACGAAGACATAGACGAATTTTTACAAAATCTCCGCGACTATCAAACGGGTTATGAAATACACGATACACAATTAATCAACAACCTCAGCCCGATACTCGAAGGTGACGCAAAAAACTGGTACAGATTAAATAGAGGCAAATGGCGAACACTGGAAGAATTCGAAAGAGACATTACACACGCATTTCAAGACATACAACATAGGGACAGACTGGAACAAAAAATCAAAAACTACGTACAAGGACCAACACAAAAAATTACACAATTCCTAATACAATTTAGAACACTACTATCAAAACTAAAACCACCATACCACCCACGAACACAATTAGACTTGGCATACAGAAACATGAAAATAGAATATAAGGCATACATAAAACCATACGACTTCGCGAACTTCGACCAACTGGAAATAGCCGCGAAAGAATGGGAAGCAAACATCGAATGGGAAAACACAAGACAAACAATATTAAATAACTACACACACCCACGAGAAACCTACACACACCAAACACACCACACACAATACATCCCATACAAGTACGCACAAACACAACCCCGCCCAGCAATACTCCCAACACCAAATATACCACCGGCACTCACAGACAACATACGACGAAACCAAACAAACCAAAACACGCAACAGACTCGATACCCCGCAATCACGTATAACTCACCACACTACACTCCGCAACAAACACAAACGAACTCAAACACAGGCACAACACCACGCAGATGTTTTAACTGCAACCAACCCGGACACTTCAGATGGCAATGCACACAGGTACAGAACCAGGGAAACGAGTAAGGGTTGACCCAGTAAGGGTGGAGGGCAACCCCACAAACAACACGAACACACCCGAGACAGTAGCACCTACAACAGATAACAACAGAACGGAAAGTAGATTTCACATCAGAATCGAAATACACGGTCACGAAGTAAACGCATTAATAGACACAGGCGCGACACACTCATACCTAGGCGCAGAAGTAATACAAATACTACACAACACAGACACACCAATAGACGACACACCCGACAGAACAGCTACAATGGGAAACGGAACTCAGGTGACGATAGAAGGAGCAGTAACACTCCCAATACGCCTCGGCAACATAACAAAAGAAATTAATTTCGGATTAATACCAAACTTAGGCTCGCAATGTATCATTGGGAACAGCGGCTTAATGAGATTTGGAATACAAATAAATTATGGAAAAAACACATGGTCACTTATAGACGACCCACAGACACACTATCACATGCAAGCCAGACCACAAGAACTACCAACACCACTCAAAGAATACATACAAATACATCAAAAACGAAAAATACGACACCAATCAACACAAACACACACAAAACAAGCAAAAGCAGCAGAAAAATTAGAAGCAACGAAACAACAAACGAACCCGAAAACAACAGAAAGACACGAAAACACACAAAAAACAACCATAAAACAAAAACCACTCACACCAACGCTACCCAGCACAAAGACACCACCGGAAAACACCCCCCCAAAAGACAACCCACAGATCACACAAATCACTAATCAAAAAATCATACCCGCAAACGCACAAACAACACACGACACACAAACCGACAAAGAAACCGAACCACAGATATGCGCAGGAATACAAGAACTCACACAATCACAACACACACAACTACAGACGACAATACAACAGAAAATCTCAACACTACCAGGCCAACTCGGCCTAACACACCTAATCAAACACAAAATAGACACACGAGGACACGCACCCACAAAACAAAGATATTATATGGTATCACCAAAAATTAGAGAAGCCATCCACACAGAAATACACAAAATGCTAAGAGAAGACGTAATAGAACCATCAGAAAGTGAATGGTCGAGCCCAATTGTCATGATAAAAAAGACAAATAACACATATCGCTTCTGTTTAGACTTCAGAAAAGTAAACTCAGTATCAAAAAAAGACGCATACCCACTACCATACATGACAGCAATATTAGACAAACTACGGACAGCACAGTACATATCAAAAATCGACTTAAGCCAAGCATACTTCCAAATACCACTCGACGAAGACAGCAAACACATAACAGCCTTTACAGTCCCGGGAATGGGCTTATTTCAATTTAAAAGAATGCCATACGGACTAACAGGCGCACCGGCGACCTTCCAAAGACTACTAGATAGACTCATAGGCCCAGAATGCGAACCATATGCATTCGCATACTTAGACGACATAATAATAGTAACACAAACATTCGACGAACACTTACAAAGACTAGAACAAATACTCAAAAGGATTACAGACGCGGGACTAACAATAAACCCAGAGAAGTGCGAATTCGGATGCGCACAAGTAAAATATCTCGGATACATAGTAGACAGACACGGACTACACATAGACCCCGACAAAACACCACCCATAGAAAACTACCCAAGCCCAAAAACAATAAAACAATTACGGAGACTAATTGGCATGGCATCATGGTACAGACGCTTCATACCTAACTTCGCACACATTACAGAACCACTAACACGACTACTGAAAAAAGACTAGAAATGGCACTGGGGGGAAGAACAAGAAAACGCAATGAACACAATCAAACACGCACTCACATCACCACCCACACTCGCATGCCCAGACTACACACAAACATTCACACTACAAACAGACGCTAGCGGAACAGGGATAGGTGCCGTACTAACACAATCTCTCGATGACGAAGAGCATGTCATAGCCTACGCTAGCCGTGCGCTAAGCGAGGCAGAACGTAAATACTCGACAACTGAGAGAGAATGTTTGGCGGTACTCTGGTCCATTAAAAAATTCAGACCCTAGGTGGAAGGATACCACTTCAAAGTCATTACAGATCACCACGCACTGAAGTGGCTTAGACAATTAAAAAACCCCACAGGCCGACTTGCACGATGGGCATTAGAACTATTAGAATACGACTTTGACATTACACACCGAAAAGGTACAATGCACGACGTACCAGACGCACTTTCAAGACGACACGAAGACGAAGAACACATAGACACAATAGAAGACACGACAGACAAATGGTACACATACAAGAAAACACAAGTACAAACACGCCCAGAGAAAAACGAATCGTGGCGAATCAGAAACAATCAACTATACTTCCACCGCCCTAACCCCCTACACTCAAACCTCCTACCAGACACAAACCCATGGAAACTAGTCATACCCAAAGACAAAATAACACACACACTACACGAAAACCACGACGTAACACAAGCAGGCCACTTAGGGATCGAAAAGACATACCAAAGAGTAGCAAAAAAATATTATTGGCCGGGGATGTACAGAGACACAGTAAACTACATAAAAAAATATAATTTTTGAAAAACTGGTAAATTCGAAAAATTAACGACGGAGCCAGGAATCGAACCTGGTATCTAGCGATGCTTTACCGGAGCCTTACTCCACTAGACCACCTAGCCGCCCTGACTCTGATGTCGTTAATTCCTCTCATTACCAGTAAGTTCAAATTTGTTTTCTTGTGCTGTGATAGTATATGTGAATATAGAAAGTGTTCTTCCTCTTCGAGCACCATTGTAAGAGTGTCTGTAAGTGTGTTTACATTTTGGTAACTTACGCTTCTTGGTGCGAAGCTCGTAAGACAGTCAATGACCGTCAGATATTAAATTGCGGATCGTATAATATTGAAATGCGGATATGCATCATCAATATTAATATTAATCACGAGGTAATTTTCATTTTGTGAAACGTATATAATTTTTGAAAAACTGGTAAATTCGAAAAATTAACGACGGAGCCAGGAATCGAACCTGGTATCTAGCGATGCTTTACCGGAGCCTTACTCTAAGCCTTACTCACTACATAAAAAAATGTGACACATGCCAAAGAACAAAAACAACACAAGCGCGACCGGCAGGACTAATGGGCATTAGAATGATCGAAGAACCGTGGACAGTAGTAGCCTCCGACATCATGGGCCCACTCCCACTATCAAAAAAAGGAAACCAATATATCATAGTGTTCGAAGACCTATACACCAAATGGGTGGAAATCATACCGATACGCAAAGCAAACGCAAAAACAGTAGAACAGACATTCCACTCACACGTAATATCACGATGGGGTACACCGCGCATACTACTAACAGATAACGGCACACCATACATAAACAAACTCATACGCGAACTGACACAGAAATTCAATATAAGACACGCAACAATCCCCCCATACCACGCACAAGCCAACCCCGTAGAGCGAGTCAACAGAACCGCTAAAACAATGATCCAAGCCTACGTAAACAACGACCACACAGAATGGGACATACACTTACAAGACTTACAATTCGCAATCAATACATGTACACACACATCAACTAAACACACACCAGCCTTTTTAAACCTAGGAAGGGAATTAAATCCCACACAATGTCTAAGAAATCAGTTAGAGAACGACGACGAAATAGAATTACAAGACACAGACAGATGGACAGACCACTTGAGACGACTACAAATACTTAGAGACGAAGTACAGAGGCACTTAATAGAAGCAAACGAAAAACAAGCACACTACTACAACCTACGAAGACGAGACATTCAATTCAAGGAAGGAGACAGAGTACTGAAAAAGAACCATACACTCTCATCCGGACCAGAACGAACGACAGCAAAGTTAAGTAAAAAATACATAGGCCCATACACAATCACTAAGAAAGTCTCACCCACAATATACGAATTAACAACAGAGAGCGGTAAAAATATAGGAAAATGTCACATAGAAGACCTAAAATTATATACATAATCAAATAAGCAATAAAAGAACCACGCCCAATAACACACCTCGAAAATGAACTAACATGTGTATTCACCCCACAGAAAGACAACATGGAAAACCAGCAACCACACCACAAAATACCGGCCCTGATGACACTGCGACTGACGAGACCGACGACAACGACAACACAAACAGAGAGAACAACACTACTACAAACACCAGGACAGGCCCCACACCCACACAGATACGGACGCGACGGCACACACCAAACAGAGACCCGACGAACCCTACTACCGACACCCACTACATACATACAGGTAACACAGACCGCCACGACAACAACACACATTACAACGATTGCAACCACAGCCACACACACGACTACACACCCATCCACCAAGAAACAAACAACCCACACAACCACACGCCCCACATCCACACCAACACCACGGCACACACTACCCCCCGCATCACCCCCTCTATGGACAGGCACCAGACTCACGAGACCACAGACAACAGAAGACAGGATCTTACAAACTTTCGCCAACATGAACACACGCACAGAACCGACGCAGACAAAACAAACATACAAAAAACACACAGGACCACCCCCCGAAATAATAGCCATAATTGCCAACTTACAATCGACAAGCACCCTGGAAGACGAACTACGAGCCGAAAGAGACAGATATATGACCAGACGGGCACTCCAACGCACAAACACTGACGAAACAGAAGCCAGCACCTCAACACGCCAACCACACACCACACATCAAACAGCACCACACAAAACACAACCCCCAAACACACCAGACACTGACAGCGACACAGATTCCACCACCTCCACCACAGAGACAGTTATACACATAGAAACCACACACACAAGCACGCCACAGACACAAACGACGGACAACGACACAGACAGTGACACCGACACCACCTCACTCACGGACACAGTCGAACATACACAAACACCCCAACCAACCACACACACCACACGGGACTCAAGACGATACAAAAAACGGAAAACAATACGTAAACAAAAAAAAGAACAAAACAGAAAACACTAGACAAACTGACAACACCAAACGGACGGACGAACAACGCAACAACGACGCACACACAACACTGGACGCAATACGATACAAAAAAAAAAAAAAAAAAAAAAAAAAAAAAAAGAGGACGAAACAGAAAACGCTAAATACACTTACAACACCAAACCGACGGACGAACAACGACAGACGGAGGCCAAAGAAACAGAACACAACCCAAAAAGAGAGAGGAGAAGGGAGAAGCAACCACGAGCCACGAGGAACAAAGAACAACGCAAAAACTCACCAAGACCCACACCGACGAGAGCCACCGAACCAAAACCAAAAACTTGAGTACAAAATAATATAAGAATAGAATAAGTTTGTATAAGAGAAAAAAACATGATTTTGATTAAGACACAAGAGACCAAGTAGAATAAGTAGATATAAAACAACCCACAACCCACACCAAACACACACCCCGCAAATACAACCCAACCTACATCCCATAACCCCGACAGATCGGAGCAGACAACACAGAAACAACAGAAAACACCAAAAGGAGAATACACAGACGAAATGACCACAAAATCCGTCACCGAAACCGGCTCACCCTACAGGCCTCGCCCCGCGTGGGGAGGGGGGAGTTGTGACGTTGCACCTAGAGTGCAAGTCATAACAAACCCCAAACCCGCGGGGAAGAGCCGAACGGGTGAGTCCCGTCCCGTCGGGAAAGACCCGAACGTAACCGAAGCCCACCGACGCTCGGCAGAGCCGAGCGCCAGCGGCATTACGACCACGACCTGCGAGGCAGCAACACGGCAAAGCAGAAAAGTTCACGAGAAGCGAAGAGAGAGAGAGAGAGAGAGAGAGAGAGAGCAAAAGAGAGAGACCCCGACACTCACACCGTCACACGCACACCATTCTCCACACACGCCGACGACGCCAGGTTAGCCTGCATTCTACAGTCGATCTGCTCCTCCCCTCGCAATACCAACCCTTTCTACCTCACACTTCCCGTCACACTACACCACCCTCTCCTCGCAATACCAACCCTTTTTACCTCACACTCCCCGTCACCCTATACCCCCATCCCCTCGCAATACCAACCCTCCCTACCTCACATTCCCCGTCACCTCGCACACTCCCCCCCCCCGCGCGCGTACCTGTAAGTTAGTATTGAGAAACGCTAAGGGCTGAGGCGTGATCAGCCCCCGTTACAGTCTACAACCCTTTTGTATCTTTCGTAGTTTAAGTCGACTCACCTCCCCCGATCGCAACGCATGTACCACCTCCCCCCTTTTTTCGCAAATACACACGCCAAGTTTTACCTATTACATCCGCCCCGTCTCTAATTGTCTCTTCCCCCCCCCCCCACATTATTCGTGCGGACTCAAAACCCGTCACATTAATTAATATGGATATTGAAAATAATATGTATAATTTTACTCGTTAAAATTTAGAATAAGATAATTTAGAATAGAATAAGAAAACTAAATGTAATTGATGTCGAATAAAAAAATTTTTAAAAGCATTCAAAACGCCGTTTTAAACCTTCGTTCAGGGGTCATTTCCTGGAATTTTTTCAATAGATCTAGCGGGTTTTACTCTATCCGATTTATGTGCGGCTTTCCTGCGCCAAACAAGTCTCGACAGGAATTATTTTGTGTGTGTGTGTGTGTGTGTGTGTGTCAAATCCTATGAAAACAGCCATCTTGCGGCAAACCGAGAAAATGATTAGCGGGGGGGGGGGGGGATGGGTGGAGGGGGGTACCGCCGCGGATTGGCGGGGGGCGGTAGCACCGCGGATTAGCGGGGGGGGGCAGCACCGCGGATTAGCGGGGGGGTGGTAACACCGCGGATTGCGGGGGGAGCTGGGGGGAAGGGGAGAGGGGGGAGTTGGGGGGGGGGGGGGAGCTGGGGGGAGCGCCGCCATCTTTGATTTAGAACCGGCATATATACACTACTCTCCTCAATAAGTTTGAGGATTTCGTTATTGGGAGACAATGTGAATGTGCGACGGTAGTTTCTTTTCACAGAGACGACTTCGAGGTTGACAAATTATTGTTACACAGAAACATGTTTTCTGATATATTAAAGCAGAAAAAAATTGAAATATCTACCTTACACGACGTCGTATTATTCTTAAAAGCAAACTTGGGTATTGCAGAGCTTTTGTTCGAATTTTGTAGGTTGATCAAACTGTTGTCGACAATTCCGGCATCGTCGTGTACGCCAGAAAGATCATATTCCTCTCTTCGCCGTCTAAAAACATACCTAAGATCGGGGATGTTGCAATTGCGTCTGAATAACTAGGCGACACTCTACGTCTATGCGGGCTTAGCCGCTGAATACGATCGGAAAAAACTCATAGACGAATTTATAAAGCGAAACAAGGAGCTTCGTACTGCATTTGCGTTGTCTGAATAAAGTCATTGAAAAAATAGAAAATATGTATTGTGACTTGTGACTCCCCCCCCTCTGCCGCTCATTACTATAGTGTAACTCCATACCCAAAAATTTTGCAAGTCGCCGACAGTGATTTCACCCTCTGTAACACTACTCCCACCCGAGGTAAAGAGTCGTCCCGACTCGGGAAAGATAAAACAATTATAAAAGTGAGCAGTCAGTGCTCGAAGGTGAGTTGGAGCTGTGGCTCTAAAAATTTAAAGACTCCCTTTTTTACTATCTGGCATTTGCCCACAGTCTCAAGGTAAACCACGGAAAACCTTGAGCAGATAGTTGAGCGTTAAATTGAATTTCAAAATTTTATGTGCCTCGTTTTATAAAGGTAAGTGTTGTTTAGTGTTATGTCTCTTCATGAGTTTGAAGACATCAGCAACGGCCCAAATCAACGTCGAAAAGTAATCTAATCCTCTTCAGGGAGGATCGACCGGTTGAAAGAAATCTGGGCGTAAACGTCGAGACGGGAAACCGAAAATTCCGGGACCAAGCAGGGTAAACCAGACGGGAAAGGCTGATTCCTTCTGAGAATTCGTACAGGAAAAGATTGGGTGACTGGATCCAAGATTTCTTCTAGAATCAGCACACCCTAGATTTTGGGACGACAAATGTGAGTGGTTGTATACCAATCCAAATTCGCTAAGCAAATTCGGGATAATACACGGATTAATTGGATTAAATATTCACTCAAAAGAGAAAAGGAACGATCTTATCTGAATCAGTTCTGAGTCGTTCTTCAAAATAAGGCCACCAGTCATCCTCAGGAATCAGAAAGGTCGGAAGAAAAAGGCTGTTTGGTAAATAACCTGAAAAAGTGCTTACAAAAACTGACACTTGAAGTTAATACAAGCAATCGCTTATCGACCTCGTAAAATAATCGTGGCTCTATTCACATTATAAAAGAAACCAAAGCCTATCCGACACAAAACTCGATTCCAGAAAAGAAGAAAACTTCTAGAAGGAAACAAAGAAGGAAACAGATATCGACAGAAACAAAAGCTAATCATCGACGTCTTCATTTCCCTGACAGGCAATAAAATAGGTTGGGAATGCCCGTCACGCATAACCAAAATATTTCAAAGAAAGAGGTTAACTCCGATGATGTTTCGGTTTTGTTCAAAAAGTTTTGACATCGTGTAAACTCGGAGTCTCACTAAACAACCTGACCTAAAACGATGTGCTAAATTCCATTCCCTTCTTGAGCTTCAAATGGAGCCAGTCGGTCTAGGTGTACAACTTTTTGTCGTGAATGAGGAGATCTTTGGATTCTATAAACAACATCATTTATCCGGTTGATTATAAAAAGGGGCCTTCCCAGTTTCTTTGTAATTTCGGACATTGTCCTTCCTGTCTTCGAGGTTGAAAGAGCCAGACAGAATCTCCGGGATTAAATTTTGAATCCCTGGCTCGAATGTCGTAACCAGTTTTTAATTTGTCTGAAGCCATATAAATTCTACTTCTAGCAAAGCTATGAATTTCTCCTAATCGTTGTTGCAAAAGAGAAGCATAATCTGTCCGATGCTGTTTGTGCACAAGAACAGGACCTCCTTCTAAATCTGACGGAAGTCGAAGATTTCTTCCAGTAAGCATGAGGGCTGGCGTCTGTTTTGTCGTCTCATGATTCGCAGATCTGTAAGATAAGAGGAAGAAAGGGATCCAGGAGTCCCAGTCTCTTTGATTTTGCTCTACGAAGGACGACAAATATTGTAGTAAGGTTCTATTCAGACGCTCTATCATGTCGTGAGATTGCGGATGCAAAGGAGTCGTACGAGTCTTTCTAACCCCTAAAATCTGAGTAACCTCCTTCATTAAGGTTGACTCAAAATTTCGGCCTTGATCAGTGTGAAGTTCTAGAGGAACTCCGTGTCTACAGATAAACTCTCTAACGAACGCTTGAGCTACAGTAGAAGCTTCATAATTGGCAAGTGGGACCACTTCGGGCCATTTGGTACAACAATCGGCAATCACCAGAGCTTATTTATTTCCAGAATAGGGTGTCGGGAGAGGTCCGAGAATGTCCATTGCTATCCTCTCAAAAGCAGCTCCCACGTTATAAATTTGAGGAGAGCTATGTCCTTTAGCTCGAGGTCCTTTCTTCGCCGTGCAGATTCGACATCTACGGCACCAATCTTCAACGTCCGACCGGCAACGAGGCCAAAAATAGAAGTTGCGTATTCTGCCCAGTTTTATTCGAGGCGAAGTGTCTACCTGTAAGAGAATCATGATGAAGAGCAAGAATCTCTGGAACTCGAGTCTTGGGAACCAAAAGTTGCCACCTGATTTCCTTCAATTCTGCAGATTCCCGTTTTCGGTATAAAATTCCGTCAATCAAAAGTATAGAGTCCCATTGAGCCCAATAAATTTTCAAATCTGTCTCAGCTGAAGATATATCCTGCCAGTCCGGGCGAGACTCTGCTTCCTTCCAGAACTTAACTTGAGTCAAAGTGCTGTCCTGTTGAGATGTTCTCCATTCTTCCAGGTCTTTTTCGAGAGAAACTTTCCGTAATAAAGGAGGGGGGTTTCTGTTTTTCTCTAATCGTGCACTTTGTTTACACACCGGCATTTCGTCGCAGGGTCTTCGGGAGAGAGCATCGGCGTTTCCGTGATGAATTCCTGCTCGATGACGAATCTCAAAATCATATTGTCCAAGCCTTTCTATTCATCTAGCTACCTGACCTTCGAGGGACTTGAACGAAAGTAACCACCTAAGAGAAGCATGATCTGTTCGTATCAAGAATCTCCTGCTGTACAGATAATGATGAAAATGAACCATGGTCTTAACAACAGCTAAAAGTTCTCTACGAGTGACACAATAATTCCTCTCGGTTGTACTCAGAACTCTACTGAAATAACTTATCACTCTCTCCTGATCTCCCTGAATTTGTGATAGAACCCCACCTATTGCTGAAAGAGAGGCATCTGTATCCAAAATAAAAGGAAGTTCGACCTCTGGATAGGCTAAAATCGGCGAAGAAATAAGATTTTCTTTTAATTTCTTGAAAGCCTCTTCGCATTCCGGGGTCCAGTCAAAAGGAATCTTGATTTCGGTCAAGTGATGGAGAGGTTCAGCTATACTAGCGAAACCTTTTACAAATCTTCTGTAATAAGTACGAAGACCTAAAAAGCTTTGTACTTGCTCTTTATTTTTAGGGGTCGGCCAAGAAGAAACCTTCTCGATTTTGGATGGGTCGGTCTTCACACCTTGAGCTGAGACGATGTGTCCGAGGAAGCCTACTTCTTTCTGGAATAAATGTATTGTGTTTCGCTGGATAGGCTAAGACAAGTAACCAAACCCGTGGCAGTTAGGGAACGATTGGCTTTATTTGAATATGTCCTCTGACGGTACGTACACATAATATGGCACTCGTGGCACACGAGGCATTACACTTACACATACATAGAATGCTATCCTTCCCTTTGTATTTTATTTCATCCAACACTATAAATCATGGTACAATAATAATATACATGTATGGTCTTGACGCATTTTGCTCTACTCTTTTCTTATTTTTAAATTCCCAAATCGCTCAATTGGTTTTCTTTTTCGATTCAACTTTCTTACAGATGGGGATGCCTTACCCTTCTCGCTATTATTGTTGTTTGAAATTTGTATTGCTTCGTTGATGGCATTTTCATTTTTATTGCAAGCACCATTTTCTGCCCAACGCCTCAATTGATCGCTGTGACGTTTGTGGACTCCTTTCCCCTCTTTAAATTTGATCAAACTATTTTGCGGAGTCCATTTTTTAATAATTTTGGCTTCGAACATTTTATCGTAATTTTTACGGAAATCTTTTGCTAATACAACGTTGCCTGCTACAAAATTTGTTACATTAGTTCCTTTGAAATTTTCTATTTGTTTTTCTTGCTTTAACGTGACAAATTCGTCTACGTTAGGGCGTAACAGGTCGAGCGGCGTTCGCATTTCGCGATTGAAGCAGCTGGACAAGTTGTTGTTGTCGTATAGCGGCTTCTTGTTGTTGTTTAGCCACATCCAGAAGCTTCTTGTTGCTGTCGCTGATGACGTTCGGCGGCTTCGTGTTGTTGGTTCACTAATCTCAGGAGGTCGATTTGAGAGAATGAGGCCACCGCAGGCACGGGAAAATGGTCCACTGAAGGTGTCGATTCTGCTTCAGGGACTCGCGGATTTTCTGTAATTTCTTCTCCACCACTTTCCCGTTGCCGAGAGCGAGTCATACGACTATTGCTCATTATTAATAAAATTTCACGCACCGAATTGACTCGATTAAAACTCTTAATCCCACTTCTGACACCAGTGTAACGTTCTTGGACGTTACGGAAATAAATATGGATTCGTGAGTTTGATTATCAAGCCAAAATCAAAGGCGTAAATAAATGTTGTGAAAAAGCTTTAAGTGCAGGGTACGTGTTTCTAGTTATAAGTCTGAAACAAGACTGTTTTTACAATAATGTTGGTTGACGCAGCAACCTCATTCTTTTTAAAGACATAAGAGGTTTATAAACGTTTTTTATCTATGATGACTACTAGATCATTAAAAAGGGGCAAAACGGGTGATTTCATCTTTTGTAACAATATAATATCTGTGAATTTTAAGATAGAATGAAATTTAAAAAAACTTAATCACGGTGGTGTGAGTATGTATACATATATACATATATACATCATACATATATAATGGAAGAGCGAGAGAGAGATTCCAAGCGTTATAACGGGTTTTTGCTTTGAAATATGTATTTTCCTCACATGTATATATATATTTCTATACATTTGACTTGTCCGAAATTAAAAAAAAAAATTAAAAATACGTAGGGTAATGGTAGGAAAAATGAAACTGATTTGAGCGTCGATTATATTCAATGTTACTATACATAAAATAATGGTGAACATGTGACTATAAATATCCATACATATTTTTTTTCGCTCGAAATTGTGTATACATATTATTTTATATGATAAAATTATTTATTAAATTATTATGTTATATTAACCCGTTATAACGCTTGGAATCGCTCTCGCTCTTCCATTGTATATGTATGTATACATACTCACAACACCGTAATTAAGTTTTTTTAATTTCATTTTATCTTAACATTCACAGATATTATATATGTAAAGTTATTTGTAGCAATATTTCCTAAGAGTATGACTAAAATCCAAAAGAAAAAAAAATATCATAAATATTAAAAATCTAATCACAGATTCGAATTGTTAAGAAAAAAATAGCATAGTTCAAAAAAAAAAAAAAAATGTACGATAATCATTAACGGAATTATTGAGTTGTTAATTAAGCGGTGAGAAGAGCCGGGCGCGCGAAGCCTCGAGCCCCCAACCGCGCCGCCCGGCTTCATTCCTCCGACTAACGCCGCTCGACGAACGTTGAACAATTTTTTTTTACTAGATACAACGCACCTAGAGATCTGAAAAAATTTACGGTGATGCCTTGGAGTGTTGAGAGATAGCTGATATTTTTTTTCCCTTTCAATATTCATTACAACAACAATAAACAAAATAACACTTAAACACCGTTATCTCCGGTTCTAATCAAGATATTCATGTTTTTTTTTTTTTTTTTTTTAATTACTCGTAAAATGAAGGGCAACTACAATCCATCATAATATTTACAATAATATGAATATTCTCGGAGATATCTCTATTTGTTTAACAGCAAAAAATTTCAAGTCGCTCAAAATTTGAGATTTTCGAGTATAAAAAAATTTTTTTTTCCATTTATGGAAAGTACTAGTAACGAACTGACTCCATGATTTTTCGGCAACCTGTGGGCCAATCACATAAGAAAGGGCAGACGATATACGGATTTTGGCTTGTCGCGGATTGTCGCTCAACTATATAACACAGCCAAAAAAGTCTTGCACGATAATTTTGAAGACACTTCATATTACCTGTACCATGAGTTTCAAAACCACACGTTGTTTATTTGTCAATTTATAACAAGAAATGTAAATTTTTTTTTCCACGGCATTTTACATTTTGCAACTAAACAAATAAAGGAAATTGATCTCACGACAGCTTGTTTTATCGAGAATGATGAGACGAACAACTTTGGTTTGAACATTTTTCGTGTATGACCCATAACAAAGACGTTATTTAACAGAATGTGGGGTCTCCAAAGTTTAAACAATCGTTACGGACAAACCCGGACCTCACTTTTGGGGCATAGGTGAAAATATGTTTGTCCGTCTCTAATGAACCTATAAAAAAATCGGCTAACCTACGTTATTCCAGAGTAGAAGTCAGTCGATTTTATAGCTTATTCGTCTGGACTATGCAGCGGCTGTCCTTTTTGTCCGTTTCCTCTCGACTTCCCAGCACCCTTTGCTGCGCTGTGCGCCGAACGATGTTGTAGGAGTTACGCTTGCGCCCTTATAACAGCTAGCTTCACATGCCTACACAAGCTCTCAATTTTTCTCTCGTACCTTAGGGGCTGGAGATCGGGGATAGTCGGGATACATCGAGTTGCCATGGCAGCTACCCGGCCGGGCCGGAGCCCACCGAAGTAGTCTCGTCGCGGTCATGGTGCGATTTGTCGAAGTCGCTCTGTACTTTGTGTAGTGTGTTATTTGTAATCTGTGACTATTTCGTGACTGATTCTGTCGAAGATACTCATTTACTACCAAAGTGAGAATTAGACAAATTAGACACATCACCCCTTCACACCTTTATACGGATCTGTATACACTATATTTCATATCACACATATGTATGAGTATTATATGTATTAGTATATACACGCGCAAGCAGTATGTATACATGTGCATGGCACATGAACTTTGACCCTCTACAAACTCAATTGATAGTCAATTATTCTGGCCGTAGTTGTCAAATTTGAGCCCTGGTTTACCATCAACCTGCAGAGATACTATGCTTATTGTTAGTTTTACAGTATGTAGATGCAATTATTTATGTGAGAAAACCCACAATCTTTTGTTTTGAGAAAACTGTTCATCAGAACGTCAAGATTTTTTTTTCTGATCATCATACCTACATGTGCGTTGGTCCTACGTACGTGCACGCGCGGCCTCTGCGTGCATGCGTGCGTCGTGTGTATGTGTGTGTGCGTCTGCGTGCGTGTGTGTAAAAATGTACGCGTGAATTGTAAAGAGATCAAAAAAATTATGGCAAGTTATTCAGCTTTGAACGTATAAAATTATTTAATTTGATAATTTTCTTGGATTATCCCCATGCATTTGATTTTATCATGCATTTTTAATGTGCCACGTTTTTTCGCTGCTCATAAATGACTGTCCGCTACGGCGGGATGCATATGCATTTCGCAAACTTTCCTCAACCATATTGTACGTTGAAAATGAAAGCAAAATTGAAGAAGATAATAAACGAGCGCTTTTTTTCCAAATACCTGTAGTAGGCACAAATTATTTAAACTCTTTATAGCCTACTTATTTAATTTTGTAATATGTGTACGCATATACTAGTCTACTTATTTAATTTTGTAAAATCTATATACATTTGGATACATATTACGTAATATAGAACACATAGCCCAAAGTATTTACGTTGTTACTAATCGTAGTTATAAATTTATCAAAATTAACAACTATTATCTGATTTTAAATGGTATCTTTAAGTAGTAATGTGATGATTTAGTCTAGAGTCGTGTACATGATAAACTATCTAAGATGAAATTTTTGGCTATCGTTTTTTATAAAGCTGTGTTGGAGTGTGTGATTTTGTAACGAACATAGTAAAATACAACTTATGAATAAAACGTACATCTATTCAGAATTCATGGGGAAATAATTCTGAAAATATATTGAATCAATAAAACCAGAGTTGTGAACTTAATAAAACAAAAGTATACGAATTGTTTATCGTAGTCCTGTCAACCTTTTCCACGTTATTGTAAAATACTCCATCATTAAACAGTGGATACATGAAAGCACTCTCAATTAATATCAGTGCCCATATACTGTTTACGAAAATTAGTACGAGCCGCGTATTTTCAGCTGAAAACATATTCAAAGTCATTTACCAATGAACAGTTGTGAAAGATTGAGAAGACTCTATATAAAAAAAATAGTTCAAAGACATTTTTACACGTGCAGCAATAGTTTCTAGATGCTTATTGTTAATTGATTGTAGTTTAGCTCCTTGTAAATTTTTCCTTCCTTAAACCCACTGCACGAAACGGGCTGATCTTTTTCCATGTCGATGCTAACGAATTCAAAACACGTAGTATCCTATTTAGAATATTTTCTTTGAATTTGCACCATGATTGTTTCTTCTTGAAAAATTCAGCAAAGTCAGAACAGTGTTTCTCAGACATAACATAAAAAAGAAAAGAAATCGTTGAAAAAGGATAATAAAGATTTTCAACCTTGAATGCACCTTTTTTTAATCACTTACTCGAAAAATACTTTTGCAGAATTAGACTTAATGCACAGAATCCTGGAAATTGCTTAATTTACAAATAAGAGAGGAGAAAGTGTTTTTTTTTTCTTTTGGTTTCATATTTATAGAGAAATAGCCCCGCGGTACATACTCCAGTGTTACATAGGTAATATAGCTCACATGATGTGATATACAGAACATTAACGCATAAAAGAGAACATAATATCGAAATCCAGGCTCATGGCACCGTGCCACACAGCGATAATGACACGTGAAATTTTGGCACAGGGGAAATATAGGGCACAGGTATTGAACCCTCTCTCTCTCTCTCTCTCTCTCTCTCTCTCTCTCTCTCTCTCTCTCTCTCTCTCGATCGATCTAGCTCGATTTATATTTAAAAAATTGAACTGCTTGACGGGGTATGTTAGAGTTATTGGATAAATTCGGGGTTGCGGCCAGCGTTTTTTTTTTATGTATGCTGGTTACTTTTGGGGGGTGAGCGGAAAGAAATTCCAACACGACCAAATTAAGAACCACCCTAATATACCTGTATATATATTGTAACGTGTTCGGCCGTCTAACCGTGGCCAAACGTCGATCATAACATCAGCTGGCACACCGACGCGCGAACACACTGACGAGATGACGCCACAGTGACGCCGACTCATCGAAGAACTACGACAGTGATGCCGGCTCACCGACGCGACGGACGCCCTCGGTGATGACGATTATCGACAGGCGGCGGAAGATCGTCACCGCGCTCGCCACAACGACACAGCAGGAGCAGTGTAAAACAGCCGGCAGTGAGCGTTCCAATCCGTAGTAGTTAAGACAATGCGCCTGTTTTAACTCACACACTTGTTAAAAAAAGTAGCTGTACTATAGCGCTCGTGCTTGACTCATTTGTGATAGAGGGAGTGTGTCTCATATATAGAACCACTATCCAACTTAAATTCTTTGCAGATCAATCTAACAGGCAAAGCGCCACATGACATCCGAATAGTCCATATTATATTAATGGGAGTAGTGTATAGCGACATGCTTCTCAAGGAATAGTAGTATAGACATTAGTCAAATCAACTTCAATAGATAGGAGTACAACTGATAATTGCGTCAATTTTTATTTAAATCAAGTTAGCGTGTAAGTAAAATTAGATTAAAATTATTTCGTTAACGCATGTGCATGGGCAAAAGTGCCACAAATTTGTATCACTTCTCATTAATTTTCTTTATGCTTTTATTAAATTTTTATATAGCGTAAACCTGTTTTCTTGCTAATTAGTATCTTGATGAAAAGCCAGGCTATATAGCAACAGGGCACAGGAACGGTGCTTATAGAGCTTAATCAAGGATGCCAGGAACGGCTTAAACGCCTGACTGTAAATTGCAGCAACGAATGCAAGTCCTGCATCTACGAGAATAGAAACATAGCGCAGGCACGCTGGAACGGCTTTACCACCTGAGTCGACTATCGCAGCAACGGATGCAAGTCCTGTGTCTGCAAGCATAGGGAATCACGAGAAAGGGAATATGAGTACGGGAACGGCCTCATAGCCTGACTCTGCCTAAGTCTGAATTTGTTCAAAGTGCAACGGCTTAGCAGCCTGTGTCACTGGCGACTCGCAAGACTTAATCGGATGTTCATTTGCAACACGATGCAACGGATTAATATCCCGCGTCATCTCGATATAAGGCAGATAAATAAGACACAACTTAGGGAACTAACTTCTTAATTTATTGAATGTATCTCATTTGATTATTAAAACACAAAATAATAGACTCGCCGACACGGTGTTTCACTAGTGCATACTGCACTGAGAAACACGTGAACGTTACAATATATTAGAGTGGTCCGTAGAAAGGTCGTTTTCAGATTTTGACCGTCCCATCCGCCAAATCGGAAACAATTCAAGAATAACTTCCAAATTTTTAAAAGTTTTTAACTCAACTTCAACCCGTCCCGCCAACAGGATGGACTTCCGCATTTAAAATACACGCGTTTCGGAGACATTCTCAGTATATATTTTGTTGGAAGAGTAACAGTGTTCAAAAGAATTTGTAACTGCAAGGTTTTAGTAGGCATTACTGCTACTATATAAGAAAAAAAATCACATCGCCCCATCATGCCATATCGATGAATTGCACTTCCTCGAAATCTAATTGTTTTTTTTTATCCAGAGGAAGTGCAATTTGTCTAGATTGCTTAGTACGATGATATGATTTTCTTCTCATTGTCAGACAATTGCACCAATACCCACTAAAACTTCGCAGTTACAGATTTTTTTGAACATCATTACTCTTACAATAAAATATTCACTGAGAATGTTGAAATGTGAAATTCGAAACACGTGTATTTTAAATGAGGAAGTCCATCTTGTTGGCGAGAAGGCTTAGAGGACCTTGAATAACTTCAGTAAGGGATAAAATGATCACACCTTTTTTAAAGAGCGTTCAATTCTCTACAAAAATATATATTCGTGAATTTTTTGTACGACGCATCGTTAGCTAGTTATAAAAATCAGGCGGAGTAAAAACCATTTTTCCCATGTTATTCTTACGGAAAATAAAAAGGTGCGATGCGCAACCTCTTAATGTTAATATTGAAAGCTCCAATTTTAACAGGTGTTATTTTTGTACCTAAATGGAACCTTTGAACCTATTTGGAAAAACAGAAAATTTTTGTTTTACTTTGAAACCAGTGGCATAGCTACCGGGGTTTTTGGTGTGCGCAGAACATGGGCCCATGAGATCCAAGGGCCCACGTTCCACCGAGAAAAAAAATGATTTGTAGGCAAAGAAATGGCACGGATTCTATGAGATCGCTATAATAAATTCCGACGAATCCTTCCACATTTTATTCCTAATAAATTCCTAGAATTCATGCCATTTCTTTATTTCCGCGTCAAATAAAAATGCTTTGGAGTGTTTTCGTTCAGAATCGTGCAGGGAATGGGGCTGTTGAGCTCTTTTCCGCGTTTGAGATACTTGGACTTTGTGCAATTGCACTATTGTCATATATAAAGAAAGTTATACATCATGTATTATACATTTCGTGAGAATATGATGGGTTTTATCGAATCAATGGCATTGATTATTTTGTTCGATTGATTTGGGTAATAAATGAATGACTTTGCTTACTAAATAATCTTTCGGGACGTGTGTTCTTCTGTGAGTTTAGAATTTCTGCTTCTTATATTACGTCTATTAACGTTGTTGAAATTTTCAGTTTGGATATTTAAAATGCAATTACATACATTTAAAAGTGTGGGTAAGTAGAGGGACCCTGATCAAATAATTGCACATGGACTTACGGAGACATAGTTACGCCACTATTTCAAATACACATATACAATATATACATATATGTATTAGGGTGGTTCAGAAAAAAGTAATTTGTGATTTTCCACCATAGCACCCCGTAAAAAGTTTGTTGAGGTTAAAAGAAAGATTTTCTCAAAAGATGAGCGTTTTATGTTGTATGGAAAATCGCGTTCAATTGATTTTTCGTTATTTGCGTTACAAAGAAGACCCACACTCGTAATATTTGGTCTGCAGTGGATGGTGGAGAAATGTATTTGATGACGTTTACATTATTAATTCAATCTCATAAAATAGTGATATTTCAATATGAACTTTCAATTTAGGCGAATAAGATTCCCGGTTGATATATTGTTGTTTTATGGGTCGTGATCTTTGTGTTGAATATGAGTGTCAGGGAAGAAATAATAATCGAAGTGCTACAACATGTTTCTTCATAAATTCAAAAAATATGAAAAATAAGTAAAAAATCAAATGAGTGCGATCTTCCACATAACGTAGAACACACATCTTTTGACAGAATCGTTCTTGTAACCTGAACAAACTTTTCACGGGGTGCCACGATGGAAAATTCAAATTATTTTTTTATGAAACACCCTAATATATGTATCGTAACGATTCATTTTTCGATATGGTGAGATAAGGTGAGGGCTATCAATTCATTATTCTACCGCACAGGTTAGTTTGGGCTAGAGAAGAAGTAATTTTGAGCGCCAGACGGAACTGCGTCAATTTTTATGAAAGGTAAAAGAGAAGAAAAAAGATAAAGCGAACTTTGCGACGGTTTTGCACAACTTACAGTCAGATAGACAAGATACTGGTTGAAACGTAGGGGGTAACCAGAAAGGGCACAAAAAAGCAGGTATGATGCTGATTGTATCAAATGTATTGATGAAATAGCAGAAATCAGATACACCGCGAGAACGGAAATTTGAACAATTCAACAAAATAAATTAGTGCGATAAACAAAAGGGCAGATGTTAGTGCAGTACGTGATACTATCATTCGATAATCAACAACCAGCAAGCTTACAATAATCAGAAATAATTGACTAGCATGCAATAACAATCTTAGGAATTATTTGCAATAGAGAAAATAAATACAATAAGTGAGAATTAGTAAAGGTCAAAAATTTACGGTGTTCGCGTACGATAATCATAAGAAAGGATTAATAAGAATTGCTAACAACTGCGGAAGATAATTCAGTTACGATTGAAGAGTAGTTATTATTTCATAACGAGTCTATAATTAACAAACGGAACGATGAAGGTGCGAAAGGACGGGTACTCAACTGATTCTTACTTAACGAAATTGTTGCGATATTTTTGTTCACATATTATTGAGGAAAGTCATCGGTATCGACGAGCATTCACGAATATTTCGTGCTGCATAAATTGTGAGACTGCATAAATTGTGAGATATGCTCGAGATGCCGTGAACTTATTATTAACGATAATTTATTTTACGTAGGAATCTAGATTGCGGTACTTTGGCGGTAGAGAATCTGTTCATGCAATAGTTAGAAAATTAACCATGGAGAAGAAGATTAGTGATATATCAGAAAATAAGTGATAGAAAATTAATAAGAATCAGCAATATAAATATGAAAATTAATCAAGTTATTATCTACGATGATATTACCGATACTACAAACTAGACTAATCTACGACCAGTGCTTCGATATTCGGATTTCCGATGTTCCACGGGTCAATCAACTCACTTATTGTAGAAAAGATATTACCGTTGAATCAGGGCATTCACATTAAATTTGATGTGATGAAGATAAGTATAAGATAGAAAAAGATACTACGTAAGCGTAAGAATAAGCAATGTAAGCGAGAAGATGGTCAGCGTGACGCACATAGAGAGGAACTATGATATTAGACAAAGTAATATGATATCAAGTAAGGAATTACGGAAAGATATTCACAAATTAGGCACAAGAAATGCGATACAGGTGAGAGAATCGAGATGAATATAAGAGAACATCATAAGATCAAGTGCGAAAAGACAAGAAAATTGACGTAACAATTCCAGCTTAAATCATCAGAAAATCAAATATATCTGAGGTTCAAAGATAATACGTATCGCGCTAAAGTAAAGAATGCTAACCAGTTACGGAATTACATGCTGTAAAGAGAAAATCAAGCTTTGGAAATTTGCGGTTTGGACGTATTCGAGCTACGTACAAGAAAAGGAATGAAAAATAGTGAAAGATATGTTGCAAGTAAATGCGTGGTTTCACACAGGAGACAGCAAAGACCTTACCTTCAAGATAGAAAAGAAGAAATGAATGTAAAAGAAAAATCAGAGTAGAACAGAGACTGAGATATTTATAGTGACAACGGATAGTAAGATAACAAAGAAAGAGAATTGAACTGTAAATCGAGGCACGTGTGGCTTAACCTTTGAAGTGCATCACGGGTGTTTGACACCCGCAGAAATGTTTAAGGTCCCAAAAACATTACTTAATTTGAAAAAAGTGGGTATATGTCGCCATCTACCTGCAATTGAGATCACTAACTGTAAGTAAAGTAGGTTAGTATATTTTGGTAAGTGTCAGTATACGAACAGATGCTGCGCAAAGTAGACGTTCTAAAATCCGCGGGTGTCCGACACCCACTGTGCACGTAGTGGGTGAAAAAGTGTTTTTGGAGCAAATTTTTTCTCTGTTTTAGTATACGTAATTAACAATAATTTAACGTAAGTACACTATCGAAAGTGAAAAAAATTTTTTATTTTCATTATTTAACACATTTTTGCTTTGTAGATGGCTTATAGCCTACGACCACGCTTGTTGCGTGAAACGTTATTAGAAACTTTTTTATGTGATCCTTCAATATTTTGTATTATTTCATTATTTCGATCCTTTTTTTATTAAATAAAAACATGAAAATAGCTAAGAATTGATGTGTTATTTTACCCGAAAAATTGGCACTTCAAATGTGCAAATAAATATCTTTTTTGAAAACATCCGTATTATAGTATTTTTTTTCTAAAAGTATAGTATTTGAAGAGTACCATCCTAAATTTTTAGCTAAAAATATTTAAAATTACGCGAGATACAATTTTTTAAGTAAAAAAATCCATTTTTTCCATTTTTTTTCTTTCAGCAATTTTTTTTGTGTTATTAAAATAAATAAATAATTAAAATACCTACTATATAATAAAATATATATGTTAAACTATATCGGATTAAATTTTTGTAACAAAATATTCGATAGCGGCTGAGTAATTAACGTTCAAAGTCTCGCGGGTGTCGGACACCCACGATGCACTTAATGATCCGCGAAACAACGATGCACTTTAAAGGTTAATATACTTTTGGTGATAAACTGGGCCGAGGCGATCGCCGATTCTAGCAATCCGAGTGAATTTGTCGTTGCGTCACGTGATCTTCCATCGCGGTAATTGGTATGGTCGGTTACGTGTCATTTTCTAGGACTCCGCTTTGTGTTTTAACTCTTACGTGCGGTAAGGTAAGCTGCGATATGGCCTTGCGTGAAGGGGAAGATTCTGCTTCGCCGACTCGCTGCTGGTACTTCTCGTACGATCGGGTTTTGGCACGTGGCAATAGCCGTCAAAATAGCTGGGTGCCTGGAAGTACGTGGCTGGCTGGGTCCTTGTCATCCAGGGCACTCGTGGTCCGCCAGGGCAGCTTAGCATCACATTCGTAATCCATCATCCTGATTTATCATCATCGTTCTGGTCCACCAGAATAGATTGTCATGACGCTGATACCCGCTGACTATCTGCGTTGCCAAGAAAGTAGGTGGTTTAGTAGTCTAGCACCAGATTGGTAAGTCTGTGGTGACAGGAGGCTGCGATTGTGGTAGGCATTTGGAAACAGTGCGGAATTTTGCAATAATTTGGCACCTGGGTGAAAAGTTTTCTCCCTCTGAAAGTCGGATCCTCATTTCATACCGAGTCTCTATATGCGTATTCAAGAGAGGTATTGCATCGTTCACGGAAGTAACAAACGAAAACCGACTGTGAGGAAAAAATAGTCGAGTTTAAAAAATAATGCATTATACTCGATAAATCGGGCAAAAATAATCAATTCAATCGAAAATCGATTATTTTTTATCATTCTTACCCTCGCGGCGTACCTTGTCACGGCTGTGGCCTTCATTGGCGATATGTTGCGGTAGTTGCTCTTATTAACGATATTCGATGCACGTGTCAAAGTGCATTACATAGATATAAGGGAAAAGAAAAGAAATTGACTTATTGTTAATTTGCTTAGCTTAACGTAGATTCCGAGTTTGTTTTCCGGGAATATCGGAGTCACACGTGCCCCGGGAGGGTTTTCGCGGTAATACACACCAAGGTGTGCGTCAAGTAACCCTTGTAACAGTTTCTAGAGTAAAAAAAAAAAAGAAAGTGTTACAGTGTGTATGAGCAAGTCCACCAATTCCAAAGTCAAAGCCGGCGTTACCCCCACAGATCTCGTAACTTTGTGTGCCAAAAGTCCTTATTGAAGAACAGTGTCTAAAATTTTTTCAGATTTTTTTCTCTCCTTTGTTTGAAGTCATTCAATGAATTATTCCATAGAGTTTTTCAATTCTTATTTTGTTCATTTTTTTTTTTGCTACTGTTTTTACAGCTATAACTATTTTTATAAAAACAGGTTTCCGTGTAAAAACGGCTCGGCACCTCCGAACCAACTTCAGGTATATAAATAATAATTTACCCAGACAACGAAAACAACAATTTCCGTGGCGGCATTCCTGATGAAATGGTGCACTCTGATTGGCCTAGCGTTATCGCTTATAATTCAAAAACTATGCGTCGGACGAGAGTCCGGCAAAGAAATTCTTGATTGGATTTTAGCGAGGTATCACGCTGGCTAGTCCGTGGGAGGCAATTTAGGGACACCCTGTATTGACGATCATTTAGCTTAGGTGTTATTACTTGCGCTTTTAGGTAGAAAATGAACTGTGTAACGTCGACTCTTTATGGCGCCTCACTAAGCTTTTTGTCGTTGTAAGAATAACACGGGATTTAATGATTATTTTCCACTGCATTTTTTTCTCCGGCAATGTTCATGGAAAAAATCTGAATTCAACTGAAATTCATCAAGTATAATTAACTCGTTTCAAGGGTATTTTTTCCTTTATTATAGCTTTAGTTTTCGATTATTTTCAGTAAATTTCAGTTCCAAAATTCCAAAAATTTCATTTTAGATATGGTATACCAGACATGCGGTTTCCAGAAAAAAAACGTCATTGGAAAGAGCAAATTATACTTGATAAACCACCGTTTGATTCTAATTTCCCCATAAAAATTGCAAGAAAAATGAAAAATAAAGTATTAATTGATCATAAAATTCCATGATATTCTTATAGCGAAAAAAGTCTCGTGAGACGGTTTAAGGAGTTGATATCTTTAAATATTAGGAAATTGTTTCTGAATTATTTGGAGTCGATTTGGATGGCGGCACAATGGAATTTGTCAACACCCTAAATAAGAACCACCTTAGTGTATGTGATATCGCAAGTGTCGCTGGTCTGACATGAAAAAATATATGCATACTTATTGCATTGTATTAGCTTTCAGCTCGAGGAGCATTTTTCCTTCTTTGGTAACAAGAAATAAAATATTGATTTTTTTCGATATTTTCGGCTCAATAATATTATACGTTATTTTATTATTAATGATCATTCAACACGAATGTTAACGATAAAATCGTCCATCAGCCAAAAATTAGTTTTACTTTAAATATGTGTACTATATTTAAAGTCTATTCATTGATTACAGCTCAAAATATTGTTTACACCGTTTTGAAAAACATAGTTTCAAAGAAATCGCGTTTAAAGTTGGAGTACTAGAGTTTTCAGTAAAAATATTATCTCACGCCAAATGCTCTGACTTGAAAAATCTTTTTATTATCGATATAAAATTTATTGCGTATTAATCCTTATCGTTCAAACTATTTTGGAAGATGGAAAAAATAAAAGCTAAAAAATTCCACACTGCGGTAATCCTTTAAGAAAAGAGGAATTTGTCGCCATTGATTATATATCTACAGTTTGGGCAAAAAGTACACCCACGTGCTTTCGTAATCTGATGTTTCATTGTCAGTGTCGGTTTTCGGACTGCAATCAACAACAAATAATTTAAAAAAATGATGAAGCGCACATATGCATTTCAAAATTGAAATTATACGATAATATTACTGTTCAAAGCTAACTGATCAATAGACTGAATCTCATGAAATCCTCAATTCTATAAAATATGCCATTAAACTACAAGTGGTAAAGAAGAGTAACAAATCTAATACGTTAGTAAAATTAAACAATCTGTCATCAACCAGTCATTCCGATGCACAGTTCCTTGCGTTAAAAAAAAAAAATGGGTGCGTGTACTTATGTACGCGCGTGAGAAGTTATACTTCTTTGGCATCATTAAAAAACAATAAAACAAATAACGAATGTCTTACATTATATTTAAATAATCTATTAAATTTTTGTCACGAACTTTTTATTAAATTTTCCATTAAATTTGTTTCTTTGTTTTGTAAATATTAAAAAACCAATAATAAATATTCAACATTGATAATTTAATAATAAATAGTAATAATTATATTAAATAATGATATTTTAATTTATATCAATAAATAATACATACGGATAACTAACCTCAATTATATTGGAGCACTTGAAAAAGTATTTTAGCACAATTTTTTCACTAATATTCACAAAGAGTAAATAATATTAATCCAAATATTCAATTTAAATCACTACTGAATATATTTTATTGCCACATATATAATTCGCACTTGTATGAAAATAAAACACGTGTTGTGACTGTAAAAACTAAAACCATGTGGATAAATATTTAGCTTTTTTTCGAGACTTAATGAATTTGGTTGAGTGGGCAACTTCATCCTGTTAATTTTGTGTTACAGTGATGCGCGCGCATGAATTCGGTTGAGTGGGCAAGTTCATCCTGTTAATTTTGTGTTACAGTTTTGTGTTGCAGTGATGCGCGCGCATCCTGAAATTTCACTCTCATCAGTTTTTCATAACGCGCCTAAAGAAGTATAACTTCAAAAAGTTCAGTCCATTGATAGATCGTAACAGATAGCCTTGGAGACGGAATTATTACACGGGATCACACACGTCACGAACAAGTATGACCGTTTCGATAAAACATATAAAGCGAATGTGCTCGCCAAGTACGTAGCACTTGGAATGATGTTTCGATATCACTACACGACACAGCGAGGTCCGACTTCACGACGTATACCTACTTGCTGGGAGATCGTAGGGCTTGGGGTTTTTTCCTGATTTCACACCAGACACTGGCAATATCTTTATTGTGATTTGGTTTCGATAACTTGGCGGATTTTTTTACATTTCAGACGTTTTTGCCTAGATTTCATTACTTTTTGTAAGTATGCGGGAATGATACTGCTGTACCGTAGTAAACAATGAAGTAATTGTAAGGAAACCACAGTCTTATACCTGTTCAGATATGTAGCACTCATAGTTGAGAACGTTCTGACTCATGACCATCATGAGAATGCAAATAGTAATACGACTGATCCAATTTGCGCACGTTTCCATAAATAATAATGATATGGCAGTAGTCTTTCGAAGACTTGGGTGGTGCATCGGATCATATTACGCGTCTATAGACCGTGTCAAGATGTTCACTAGAAACACCCGCATTCGCATAAAGGATTAGGAAAATTGCAGGCAACCTTACCTAGATGTAGCCGGACTGAGTCTAAGCCTTAATTCGCTGATCCGGCGCCGGAACGACATAATCCGTAACCACTAGCGTCTATCTCAATTTTCGAACAACTAATGAGTACATTGCGAGGTGAAAACTATTAACGGAAATTCTTTTTTTTTTACATTTTATTCAACCGTGTAACTCAACAAGTATGACTAAAATTTGTCAGTCTCAGTGAATAATTCTATTTTATACAGTCTTCAATTTTTAACACTTATCTATCAATTAATAATACATGTCACAAGCTCAGACCAACGGTGCAAGACCTTTGATATAATGTATTATTTCGGGAATTCGTGCAAATTTGAAAGTAAAAGATGTAGTACATGCAATTTCATGTTGTGTTTTCTGAAACACTCGTTCGAGATATTACCGATGGATTTCGGGTCCGTGACGCGTTCGAATGAATCAATCATGCGGAACGGTTAACAACTGTGGCGTTCGATTATTCGTGAAACGTTCATGAATACCGATTTGTAATCATTTTGCCGGTGGAACATAAATTTGGAGCAAACGTTACGAACATTACGAGAAATGTAATTGCCGTTCTGAGAAAGTAAATAATGTAATTCAGCATTTATGTGGACTGCACTAAGTTTGTGTAGATTATTACCATTGTGATTAAATATTTATTATTACACCACAATATATGTTTTTTTGAAGGCAACAGACTGCTAACGCAGATGAAATTGAGATTCATCTATCTTGCGTTCACATGTTCGTACAAAATAATCTCTCAATATCTATAAAACGTTGAGAGATGAGCCGCGATATTACAAGGCATGTGAATTTATTTCTTCACAATTTTTATATGCCAACCACATATTATCAGTATAGAGGAAAATTTATATCTTAAACTGAAAGTGATTCAAAAGTTCCAGATGGTAGTTATTTGTTCAGGGCAGCATTTTACTGCTTGTTCAGTACCTTATAGAACCATGCACAGGTAAGCAAAAGTATTGTTTTCAACGTTATACAAAATTGGTGAGAATACAGAGCTTACATTGTGGGTGATGAAATGCATCGGGTGGAGAGCCCATTTTTGTTGATTATAAGCGTTACATGAGTGAAAATGGAATTCGTGCTGGTGAAGTTCTATTAGTTGTCGAAATGTGCTGCGTGAAGCGCCGAACATTGAAGGGTCGACACGCAAAATCTTCAGTATAATATAATAAGCCATTGACAATACCTTGATTTCAACGTTAGTGTATTGAAATATTCGCCCACTTTTGCTCTTAACTTATTTATACAATTTGACACCAACAGATTCCGCAGATTACATTTCCGTTCGATGGACATTTGGGAGACGCTATTTTATAATATTCTATTGCTTTAAATAATTGTCATTGATGAGTGATGTACGTTAATTTCGACAAACGACAGTTCGCACGAAATACTGACTTCTATGCATCGTGTCTTATTTTAGGATTCACGTCTGAATCTGAGAGTTACTCAAGTCCATTGAGGTGCTGTTATGTTTGAATCGAAAATGTTTATACAACTGGATACATGTCTATTAAGGTCCAGAGAAGGTTGAAAAGCGTGATGATCTGCTCATGTAGCCAATTTGACACCGTCATATATCTGAAACAATTTTAGAGTTTAGAAAAATATGAGAGCATAGATTAATAACAATTAGTCACTTTGTGGTACTTTGTAATGCGATTCTAGTACTTCAAATGAAGCTTAGGGTAGCAGCTGAAGTTAGCAGTCAAACGTGTTTAACTTTTTTGACATAAAATAATGTAGTTCAGTTTTATCGTCATGATGCTATAAAATAGTTGGGAATTCTAGTTATTTCACCACATTTTGATTTTCGTACTTCACTACCTTATTTCAATGAACATTAGAATATCGAATTCATGCTGCAAGCTACAGCCTTGTGTACTGTAACAGTCGAAGCAGATAGACATGCTTGAGAGATATGATCACAAAAGACTGCACGATCCGCACAGAAATTCACAAGTTCTCAGTGGGGCATTCACCATATTTCATGGGGGTTCAACTTTTTTATTCGAAGCATCCAGTTAATTCACATCCTAATTTTTGCTGTCGTTAAACCCAAACACAATTTCTGTCACGAACGTATCAGTAAGAACAACAGAAGTATCTGTAAAAACAGACAGTACAACAATCACACACAAAACGAAAAACATTTAATTAGTCGTGCATTTGTACTACAATTATGTTTATGAAGTCTATAGTTTGTTTCGTATGGTAACAGGTGGTATATTAGTAATAGTATTGTGGTCAGCGCATACCGCTTGTTGCTGTAAAGTGAATGGTGCTGGGATAACAATGGTGCAATGGATAGGTAGATGAAGTTAATAATTGGCAAGCAATGAAAGACGGTTCGAGACAATAAGTAATACATAAAGTGCCAATTTCCAAGTAGCTGTCCTTTTGTGTTGGGACGTAGTTATGCCGCAGTGTAATATTAGTGAGTTTAACAGATCAACGGTCGGGTAAGAATGGGCTGGGTGACTGCGTAACATAAAACGAAAAACAATCAGGGTTTTATTATGAATGTAGCTGAAACAAAGGAAATAATTTTATCTTATTACATGAGGCTGAAGTTAATAATGTTATTGTAACAATACATCAGGAAAAAAGTATCATTGCCCAATTTTAGAATGACTTTTCAGGGAGCTGACTTTCCAAAGTGGGAGTATGTTTTATCTATCATGGTTTACTAAATATTGTCCATTCTCACAGGTGCAAAGTGACGATTTTTCACAAACATGCATCGTTACAGCAACGTTATTAACTTCACCTTCATCTTATTATTGTGTTTGTAAATATCATATGAGGTTAGGGTGATTCCGTCAATATGAAAATGTATAGCGTACCGTTGATTTAAGTATTGGCAAATGTACAGTATTCTTCTTGGTGAGTAGTTAGTGGTGCTGAACAACAGATGAATGAAGTAAATGCTTAGTAGTCTGATGACAATCGGTTTGATCCAATAAGATGGGTAGAATGTTGAGTTTTGCACAGCTGTCGATTATCTTCTCTTTGGAATGTCGGCTTGTCGAAGTTTAACATTTAAAAGTTCCAATGGATCCGAACAGAATAGGAATGGTCCAAATGACTGTGAAATAAACGAAACAACAAACAAGCAAGGAAAAGGTTTCATTTTATCAATGATAAGTACCATACCGTGTTACACTGAATCAAAGTAATATATTGAACAAATACATACTAAAAATACAAATTAATAAACAAACAAGTCATGCATTTGGTAGAGATCAAGAGGTTGAGGCTAAGCTATTCATATATTAAATGTTATGTGTATAAATATAATCTAATGAGAATTAACGAGGTATCATACCGTCTGATTTGAATGAAGCATCGTGAGTATTCTTCCAGTAGCTTTGGTTAGCATTGTTCTATCTGATGATTCATGACGTGCGAACAACATTCTTCTTGGCATTTGCTTAATAGCCATGTATGCATGTCACAAATGTTGCTGATTATATTGTGTTTGTTATTCAGGCTGTTTGTCGAATTTGTATCCGATTGCAGAATATTTCGTCTTTTCTTTGGTTCGATTCTGTGTTTACACCTACCTCGGACGATCCATTTTGTAAAATCAGATGAGCCCTTAATGCAGATACCACTAATAATTGAGCTTTAGAGGGCTGGACTAGCTTTTTTAGGAGTCAGTAGATAAATCGGAATCTCCACTGGACGTGTTGACTGTTTATAGACAAAAATCATACTTCTAAGAAATATAGAATTTCAAGGGAAAAATGCCGGCTCTCTAAAGGTTAATAATAATCGATCACTGATTCACTCACTCACTTATTTTATGAGACCATCAGCGTGACCAATTTTCACGAAGTTTCCAAATTTATTTCAATATTGGATAACATGTAAATAACTAAATAATAATAATTCATCATGAATATCTTACGGTCGACAACGTGACAGCTTCATGAGGCGACCATTTTGGTTAAAAATAATTAGAAAAGGTACAAACTGTACAGTAAAGATAAACGGTTTGCAGCGCGGGCAGCGCCATCGGCCTGTTGCATTATTAATTAATAACTGCTTTACCCAGCACCCATTTTGATTTATCAACCCACTTCGCAACTTTATAATATTATACCGGCCGAATATAGATTCAGATTTATACCAAAACCAATAGGGGGTGAGATTTCGATACCAAAAATCTGTGTTTAAAACTTAAAGTCGATTCATAAACGCGTTCGAGCGGAATCGTGTTCACAAGGTGCTCTGGCGTGGAGAAGAAGGAAAATAATTTTCATTTTCATCATCTTTGAGAGCTAATACTGCGGAAACCACTTGACAGATTTCGATCAATCTTTCTCACTAAGGTTATATCGGCCGGAACTACCAGCTGTATAAGATTCATTTAAAAATATTCACGCGTTCCTGACATATAACATATAAGTAGTTAGGCCTGGTAAATATATTCTCGGCTAGCTTTCGCCTTTATATCTTGGCGACGATTCGCTGCCGCGAATCTAGATAATGCAAGAATTTACTTAAAACTACACGTCATTGGTCGACGTGATTTTACCCAATTTCCAAAGAATGACGCTACGCGAATTATTATTCTGTTAATTCAAAGCGAGAGTGAAAACTTTATTGTCAATCGATAGATAACAAAATAACAATACCTCGAGAGAAAATAATAAAAGAATAAGACAGATTTTACCATAGATTTTAACTAACAAAAAAGATTGACATTCATTAACAATTCACGAAATCGGTTGATTCGACGAGACTGACTGTAAAGTAGAAGAGACAGTTTACATGAGGGTTATTCATAGACGATAGAATTAATGATTTACAATATTTAGAAATTAGAGAAATTACACAAATAAAACTTAAAATATAATTTTCGAGAGAATGCAAAATTATGAGAGCGTGAGAAATTCAGAGAAGGGTTTGCAAAATGAAGAAGCACACTAAATACACCTTATTACAATAAAATCTCGAATAATTCGCAGATCTTAAATTAATAAATAAATACGGTACCTACTGCAGAAAAATACAAAGAAAAGAATAGTAAGTAAAAACAATACAGAATTGCCAATAGCAATAAAAAAAAGTACGGTGGTATTTAGCGGCTGAACTTACGCTTGGGTACACTCCAAAGAACTCGATTGATGATACAATAGGTACAATATTAAATAAAATATAATAGGCGATACAACGAATAAAATATAATCAGCACTACTAGCACAAAAAATTAAGAAGAGAAAAATAAAGTCAATATAGCTAAAGATACGATAGAGATTACAGAAGCAGACTAATAGAAATTTACAGATAACCAGAAAAATTCACAATTAAAAAAGAATGACTTATTCGGTAGTTACGAGGTCGCTAAAAGACACGAAATTAATTAATTATTAAAACCATGCAGTCACACGGCGGCTTACTGCAACTCAAAGCCGTGGACCATGATTCACACAAAAACTGGCATCACACGATACAACCAAGAAAGATAAATACGATAAGAAAGAAAATAGAAATTATGAGCAACTTTGTAATGATAGTATACAAACACAAAAGCCTTACCTTGGCTGGTGACGTCAGGGACACACCACTGAATTTACCTCAAATAAAACTTATGAATAGCTAAAGAAAAGGTGAGAAGGAAGGAACATTACATAATTTACAGGAAAGGAGGAAGTTAACGATAGTGCAAGACGATAAAGAGTGATAGATAAACGGTAGCGATAGAACAATCAATAGAACGATAGCAGTTTAATCAGGAAGAAGGGAGGAAAATTAACTGAAGGAAATCTCTAACCGTAACGTCGAGCGTAGAATACACGGAGGTCACAGTCTGGCTCGCCGATCTCGCCGCTGTCGTCAGGTGGTCTTTCTTCTTGGTGATTTATCGTTTGTTTCTCAACATAATTAGGTCATCCCACTGTGGCGAATATCGGTTACAACTTGGTCATACGTTTTCGGAGATTACCGGTAGATGTTGCGTAATGTGCTGCCCGTGATTTTATCGTTGACACCAACTCTCACAATTTTTCAGTTGCTTCACCTTACTGTCCAGATTGCCTATCATTCGGGAATCCTTTGACAGAGACATGTACGTAGGATGCCTCCCGGTCAAAGTTACCGAGTAGAAAACGATGCGACTGACTGTAACTCTGTGTTCGCTTCCACCGGTTTTGTCGTATAGGCAGTGGTCAGTTGCCCACTATATATCAAGAAGACCATGCACTCACATGGCGGTTTAAGGGGGGGAGCCTGCTTTAGAGGCTTCAAAAAATCGATTTTTTTTTTTGCATGAATGTCTTCCCAAACTATCCAAGAATGTGTCCCTAAAATTTCAGACGCAAATTCGAAATGTTTTCGGAGTTACAGAAGAAATAGTGAGCAAGCGTCGAGCAGGTATACGAGCGGTTTTTTTAAGTTTTCAACCAGTTTTTTGAAGAGTCTGAACCAGTTTTTTGAAGTTTTGAACCAGTTTTTTGAAGAGTCTGAAGGGCAACTCTATGGACCAGGAATCGCTGATTAGCATATTAATGCGGTAAGTTCAAGAAAATTACGATTTTTTATGTACGAAAACTTTGACGCACGATTTCTCCGTTTTTCATTTTTACGCTTTTTCCTAATTAGCGGGAAAGATAGGGAAAAAACTAAACGTCCTATCGAAACGAGACAAATTGCATTGTACTCGGGATGAAATTCTTTTCTAGTTGAACCTAAAAAACCTTAAGAAAGTTAAGATTAACCCACTTTTCAAACAATCTAAAGTGAATTCTTTTTCCAAGAAAAATGAATTTTTTTTTTTGATTTGCAAAAAATTGTTGAATTTTTAATTTTTTGTGCAATTTTCTTGGTTTAACTAGAAGCTATACTATTGAGAAGTAAAAATTTTTTTGGTTTCTTTGTTTCAGATGGAAATTGCGACCTGCACCTTTCCCGCCGCACGACAAATGCATACTCGAGACACCTCGGTGAAATACTTGTACCAGGCATAATATGACATGTATCCTAATGAAAAAATTTGAGAAGACTGTTGAAATACATAACAATAAACCCTGAAAGTTTCGTTTTAATCGGATATTTCTTTCCTTCCCAAAAAAATCCTCGAAAAAACTGATTTTTTGAAGCCTCTAAAGCAGGCTCCCTCTTAATGCAACTCTAAGTCGTGGATTACGGCTCCGTTCATTAAAGTCCTTACAGATAGGAAGGCTGTGTCGATCCTCAGAACGAGGGCTTTATCAAACCATAGATTTATATATAAAATAGACTAAGCACGCCGGCTATTTGCCTCGTCCCCTGAACGCATGTTGTTGTTGGTGCTGTCTCTTTCTCTCTTATAGGGTTTTCCGCCGTACTCCTCTCGCAATACCGCCCATGATAGGGGAACCAAGCGCTAGAGAGAAAGAGAAAAGCAAGCGAGGGGCAGTTAAAGGTTGTGCTGATAGGAAACATGAAATGATAACATTCTACTTTGCATATACGACAGTATGATATTTTGCCGGCTACTGTTAAAATACCTTCGATAGATGTATTTCAAAGAAAATATGTAAGGAATGCTTAACACTAAATAAAAAATGTTTCCAAATTGTCTTGCTATTTATCTTCCGATAGGCTGAATTCCCGAAACAGCCGGCTAGCTTGGCTATGTGCGTTTTGTTACGCATATACATTTACCCATTTCACATATCCCAACCCCGAGATCGCTACAAAGAGATAGTAGTATCAACTGCAGGTGTTAGACAAGGATAGCACCAAAAACGGGGGAATCGAGGTTCAGGAGACACTCGCACTGACCTAATGCTCAGTCTATTTTATATATAAGTCTATGTATCAAACTGGACATGGTACTTTAGGGGTCGATCCGGCACCTAGCTGGTAAGTCGGAAGAGGGCAGGTTACGGTCTACCCTATATGCCATCTTTACGACGTCCGGGAAAGCGGGCGGCTGGTTTCTCCTTGAGAAGTTGGTACCTCGACTGTCGCGAGGATTTTACATCCCTATACGCCGGCAGTCAAAGTGGTACGAGAGATTCGGATAGATGCTAACCCAGGTATTACAGAAGCCCACCAAAGTAGCCACTGTAGTCTTATGAGACCGTCGCGGTCGGTAGACAAAATCAACGAGAGCCGGAAATGGTAGTTATCAGTAGCTGTTGATCCCTCGGTAGTCCAGATGGTCGTCCTAGTACCTTATTTGTTTGCGCTAGAGCGCGAAATATAGAATTTACAGAGAACGAATTAGTTACTAGTACTTATTGCTTATTTTGTATCGAATTTGGCTGAAGTACCCTTCCCGGGACGCGTTTTCTGGTGGTTTCCTTCAGTTTTGTGCCCTTGTGACGGGCTGCTCTAAAACGCCACGTTACAGCGTATAAAGAGTACTGGAGTGTTTAATTCGCGAATACTTTTTGGTTTCGCTGCTTCACGAGCCATTTGTGTTTGAAACAGGGTTTTAAGATGAATTTATATAGGGAATCATGGTAAACCAAGCAAAAGGGATTTTTCCATGAAATAACACCCACCCAAAAACGAACTGTGCCATGACTTGAAATATATTTTATAGATCAAAACGTAGATGTTTTTCAGTGTAATTGTTTTCCCCGAAACACGGTTTAAAAGCGGCAAAATCAGCATTTATTTAGTTTTTCTCTGTTCAGAATCGGAACAAGTGAAGCAAACTTTGGACTTTCACAAGAAAATTTATGGAAGACTAAACGACTTTCAAAATTAGCTATAGTTCGCCTCAGTCAGGCTATTGTTAAGCGTAAAAAATTGAAAATAATCGTAAAAGTAGTTATTTTTTTGAAAAATACACAGCTCTACCAATTTATAAATTATAGAATAGGCGTTCCACAAAATAATAGTGAATAACATGTGGGTTACGTGTGTGAAAGACAGGCACTCTCGAATGAGTGGTTTTCGCACCAGCACATATTGCATTTTTTCTTCGTCATCTTGCACAATGCATACTTGCTCGAACAGTGGTCCGATCATAATTTTTCGAACGAATTTTTAAAGTAGATAGTTGTACTATATATCATCTGTTCATGCTATGTCATTACTATGCGCTGAAATAAGTGAAAGATGCATCTGAACTAATAGGGATAAACGTTCGAGCCCGCGAAAGAAGCTTAGTAGACGGGGCGTATGGTATACCAGCGCGGGGAAGCAGTATTTAGTAATAGAAGCGCAAGGCAAGCATTATTAATCATTTGATTTCATTATCTTGGAAGCTACTGAAACGATTTTCATGTTCTTTTTTTAATTTGGGGTAGCTCTAGATTTGCTATTTGAATCTGCCATCAGATTTCACGAAAAGTCAACACTAAAGATGCTATTGCTTCAAGTTTCCTCAGAGTACTCAAATTGTAGGTTCGTAATCATACAATTTTTAATCAATTACATTTTGAAGGTTTTTGAATTCTCTACAACTTTTCTCATCGGAGTACAAAGATTGCGTAATTACTTTTAATCCTACAAGCAAAAATAGAAAAAACATACCGGATTTGCCAATTTCAAACATTATTTGGAAAAAAAAAACGGTGGTAAACATGTACAGTAGCCTCTGTACATAATTTGATTTCAAATAGACGGAGAAAAATTATGAGCCCAACCGAAGCCCTCTATTCTAAGGGGTGCCTTTGCCCATCAGAATAATATGGGATTTTTGCATATTCTGCTTTCTGATTTTTTTTCAAATCCCAGTGACATTCAAAAAATCTAACAACTATCACAATCTACTCTATATTAATGGCGAACATGGGAAAACCTTTGTCCGGTTCCTCGTGTAATATTGTATATTATTTTAAATGCATGTATAAAATCGACAAAAAAATTCTGCTGAAAACACGGTTTTTCTGACCTGGGGGAGAATTTTCATTATATCCTTGACGTTTTCAACCAATATTGATTCGGCAGTCGTCCTATAATAAACCGACACACTGGCAAATACTTGGTATTTTCTCGCCTGCTGCATCAGACAGAGATTGACAACCTCCTGTTACCGGCTAAAATGCCGCAAATATCGACTTCTACCGCCAAACTCGTATCTATGCTGTGACTCCTGAGAGTAACCAACTGAATTTTTGCCATTCTCTTCACGACCTGGCATGCAACGTTGCTCAGGAGTTGATCTATTAATGACCTGTGGTTACTTGATGTTTATAACCACGCGTGATCGCATACAGCAAACAGCTTCTACCGTTAGCCTCGAACCTCACTCTACGAAGCATACATGGGGCAATCACAGGTGCAACCTTTGATTCATGTAGAAATACGTAGGTTATGGCTTTGTGGATATTAGCAGAGGGTATCGCAAGAAGTGGCTTGGAAATGCATTGATATAAAGCACAGATATACTGTCGATTCGTGAAACAAAAGTAGGTAATGCACGGTACCAATTGGTTCTAAATACAAGTGTACGTGCTGGAGAGATACACGAATAATACTTCTGTGTTAAAAAGAGTGTGTGCAAAATTTGTTACTATATTTCCCTTAGCTCAATCTCTCTCCTTCAAACCAGAGTGTGGCTATCTCGCTTACTCGATTATGGAAATATCAGTTGTGCTCGAAGATGCCTGTCTGTTTTTTCGGTAAGTTCGCACGTGCACTATTCCACCAACTGTCCCGTGAGCGTCAAAAAATTCTGAAACGCAATTAGTTCAAATGTTGGTGGACAGATTTTTTCATTGTTCAGCAATTCTCAGCAAATAACTTTGTGTTATAGTTCTCCCTTTATTATAAAAAAAATATTGCTTGCAATATATTGCTCCATGAAAAGCCTTCAAAATTGATTTTATTATTTTATTCACATTACGCCGCAATACATTCATGGAGATAATGGAAATCGTGAAACTATAAAACTTGTCAAGATTTTGCACAATTGCAATGATTTATTATGAATTAGCGATTCTTAGTATTCTCACAAAGATTCATTAGACAGTAAGAAAGACCGGGGCGAGTTGGTACACGAGGCCAATGATTTCACCGTGGTTTTAAAAAATACAAGTATCCGAAAAATTTTGGAATTCTTAACCGATTAATTCCATTATATCTTGTATTTCTCTGAAACACAAGCCTTGCTGAAAAGTAATATTTGTCGACTTCCGAATTTTCATCTCAATTCCTAACTATTAAAATGTACTTATCAACGGTACTATTCGAACTTTTTCAAACATATTTGTGTTATGTAAATGTCATTTCAATGTCGACGGCATAGGTAATTTCTACTGCCATAGTAATTTCTCTAGAAAAAAGTGATTAGGTACTATTTTTTTGGTTCATGGCTGTTGGTATTGACTCCTTTCCAGTGTTGGTTGTTAAAACAGTATTCTACAATAATTTTTCACACGGCAGCAAACCTTAATTTGAAGTTTATAAATAAAATGTATGAAAGTTTCAGATATTATCATGAGTGCGTTTCAATTTTAAATATTACGACTTAATACGTATACGTATTAATGTTTAGTAAACCTCCTGATCTTGAATGCTTCAATTTTGTCAGATATTTGTACAAAAATAAGCTACATGGAAAGTTAAACTAACTTTCTTCCTGTGTTTTCTGCGACCAAAATACAAGCTACGCTACGCTTGTATTTTCCGCTTTATGCTTCCACTGTATACGATTTTGCATAAAGAGGCGTACTCTATTACAGATTACGTTTAACGAAATTTTTGTATTTACGTTCCACATTATTTTAAAGCATTGCAGTGTAAATTTGCATGACCTTTTTTATCTTTTTGCCCCCGCTTCCGAAAATCTGTCCTGGATCAGCACCTGGTACAGGTACCTGATTTCTGTTGGTATACATATATGATACGTAAGTTTAAATACACATGCGCATCAACACTCATTCATTTACATACCCACCCACGCAGTCACGTACGTACACTTGGGGACAATGAATCTGAGACGGCTAATTTTTTACATTAAACAGTGTGAGAGTCAGATAGTACGGTGACAAGCCAGACGCGGCATTCGGGACGACTATGGTGTGGGGGGACGGCATTCACAGTAACGCGGGAAAGAGACTACGAGAAGACGCCGAAGGAACAACGTTGATTCAATACTTCGTAGTCCTCATTTCTATTATCCTTGGACGATTTTTACAAATAAGGAAAAGTGAAAAGCCATCTACGAAAGTGAAAACTGCTAAACTGACTTCAACATTGATAAACAGAACCAAAGTTAAGTAAAACAAAAATAACAACAAATAAACGGTGGTTTGAAGAAGAATAACAGTCATAGACGCATTGGGATAATAAGAAAAACAAAACATTTTACAATGAACATTTTATGCATAAAAGGCGTGTTTTAATCTTGCGAATGAATGGATAGACGAATGAATGATTTACCTATATTTACAATTTTTATTTCTACAATTACGCGCCCCTTATTCATTTATTAAAGTGAATCGTCACAACAGTTATGTTGGCAACACAGAGAAACCTCCAGCGCCATAGTGGGCCGAGCGCAAAACAAACTCAATCTCAATAAACATAACATAACCCATGGCCATGTCAATCCAACTAGTCATTATCCCTGCGGTATTTTAAGGTTAGATTCGACGGTCATGGGTTATATTATGTTTATTGAGATTGAGTTTGTTTTGCGCTCGGCCCACTATGGAGCTGTAGGTTTCTCTGTGTTGCCAACATCACTGTCTAGGGTTAAAAATTAGCCGTCTCAGATTCATTGTCCCCAAGTGTACATAAAATGCAAGGTGCATGCAAATCCTGTAGTGCAAGCTCCAAGTGGTAGGCCTTGATTAATGTGAATACCGGAAGTAACTTTATCATCGTACATTCCTACTTAAAATGTAATATCTCTACGAAAAGCAGCACTTATTCAAAAATACGGATTATATTCAAAAATACAGAATAGCTCGAACTGCAAGAAACTATTATAGACATCCTGAATCGCAATTCTTCCACCGAAAAATGTAAGGTCAAGTCTACAACGAAGCAAGGAAGAAATGTAGTCATTTTAGAATATCCACCACATAAACGTTATTTTTGACGTTTATGAACCGATTTTAATAGGTATTGTCGGAAGGTTTTTAAGACAGATATTTGTATGAGTATATCAGTCATATTTATACGTTGTAAGTACGTCATTCCGAATCACGTATAATAGTAACCCGGTTGTTAATGTATATGAGATACGTGTCTTATACGTATCACATGAACTTCAAGACTATCACTGGATGATGGTAGATGAAAATTACTTTTTACCTTTGTCAACCTATTTTAATACGTACTACAGTAATGTTTTTCATCGTAAATGTATATTAAAACTGTGAAATGAAACAAAATAGATTATAAATCCGTGGAGAATTAATGTTAATGATTTTTCGTAAGCACGGAGACTATATTTTAACAATTTGCCGGCACTTACAATTGTTGAAAACCCATTTTAGATCTATTAGAAAACCTAATGCATTATTTTGTCCCGACCTGGGCTCGAACCCCGTGCGCTCGCAATGTTCGGATTATTAGTCGGACACCCTACCTACTACGATAAACTACTTTGTGGAAAAGCATGACTTTATTTGATTCACAATACAACGTACATAATGGGACGATTTCGTCGAAGTTAGGTCATTGTTAGAAGAAAAATTTTATTGTAGCGACGTTTCGGTAAGACTATAGCGTACCATCATCAGGTTATATTGTAACATCTAAGCCTGAAGGATGTCATATTATAACCTGACGATGGTAGGCTGCAGTCTTACCGAAACGTCGCTACAATAAAATTTTTCCTCTAACAATGACCTATCTTCGACGAAATCGTCCCATTATCTAATAAATTGAGTTCACGAATTTCTATACATGAATACAATGTACAGTCTACACAGGAATGACAAATAATACAGTAATTGAAAATTTACCAATAAGATTAAAATTTCAGAATTCGCACTCACAATACAATTTTGAATAAATTGACAAGAGCATTTACTTTCCAAATTTAGTAAATTGCTAGATATTCGGTAAATTTACGGTGTAATTGTCTGAAATTGAAAATTTGCTTACTTATTAGAGACTTAACATGATAATTCTTTGGGCAATGCTGAAATATGATACTGTTAAGTATTTTGCATGAAGTTTAGACACGCCAAATTTGAGAAGATTCACAAGTTGACTTAAGGCATGGAGTAAAGTCCACATTGTTTATTGTAAGATAAAGTAGCGTACATTTCACTAAATCGTTAAAGTGGAAGTTACTACATCATTTTCAGAGCAACTATATGTTATGCTTCCATACTTCATACAAACAGACATACCTACTTACATGATCGTAGGATGTAGAATTAACGTTTTAAAGTCATACGTGTCAGGTAAACAAACTACGTATTATCGACTAATGGTATGCGTTGTTTGAACCACTACTTTCAACGTTGATCATCAGAGATGATAAAACGATAATCATGTTCGAAAGCAAAATTTAGAACTTGAGAATAGCAGGTCAATACAACTGCAAAATATATGGATACTAGCTGACCCGACAAACGTTGTTTTGTCATATAAATTATTTCTAGAGAATATTTTTCTAGAAAAAAATAACTAACTTATTGTAAGTATGTAAGGGATGTGGTATATAAGTGAAAGAGGTAGGGAGCGTTGTGAACGGTGACGGAATATAAAAATAACAAAACACCGAACACTATTTTGTTTAATTTATTAAAATTGATTCTTTAAAATTATATACATATCGCTAGTTATGACAATATTACTAAAAAACAATATCAATCCTTTAATGCAACAGAGTGTACAATATTTTTTGTTATTCCATCTTTCGCCAACACAAATAAACTGGATGGTTTGCCCACTCGAGAGCACGCCACGTATAATTGTCCGTGTGAAAAACATGATGTGCTCAAATCTAAACCACAGACAGACATCGTTTGGCCTTGAGACTTATTGATAGTCATTGCAAATGCCAATCTAATTGGAAATTGAAGGCGTTTAAATTGTATTGGCACATCTGTGGGTATAATAGGAATTCGCGGCAGTAATACAATTTCACCTCGAAATTTGCCATTTAAAATGATGGCTTCGATAACATTTTTCATTAATTTTTTAATGACTAATCGCGTGCCATTACACAACCGTGGTGGGTTCAAATTACGAAGTAAAATAACCGGAGATCCAACCTTTAGTTGTAAATTATGCGGTGGCATGCCTGGTAAATCCAATGAGTTTAAAAACTCTGTTGGAAAATTTACAGCTTCGGTGTCATCGCAAACTGTATCAATAGATTTGTATGACACCAATTCTCCTGATAACAAATGTTGAATCTTAAGATTCAATTCATTGACGTCCACATTTTTTGCTGCTAAAATTGCTCTCTCTGCCAGCCACCCATGATTTGCGTATTGTCTGCGTACATCGGGAAATATCTGGTCAATGAGAGCATCTTGCGAATCAATGACTGTGCAGAAATCAGCCTGTAATTTTATGCATCCACTTTCATCTCTAGCAACTTTTCCATCGCCGATATCTAACAGTTGTTTTGAAAATGTTTCAGCGGATGGATCTTGAAGCATTTGAACGCGCATATTTACTTTCAGTTGTACTTTTTCAACATTACGCCACAGTGGCGATGATTTTAAGCACGCGTTGATTTCATCAGCGTATGTTGAACGTGGAATAACGGGAAGTGTTTGTCTGAAATCACCTGAAAGGAGTAACAGAGTGCCGCCGAATAGTTTGTCGTTGTTTTTTATATCTTTCAATGACCTGTTCAACTCCTCAAGCGAATGTTTGTGCGCCATAGTGCATTCATCCCAGATGATAATTTTACAACGTTTAAGCACTGTGGCCATAGAAGATTGTTTTTTTATATTGCACACTGCGTCTGGGTTGTTTTGAATATTTAGCGGCAGTTTAAATACTGAATGAGCTGTTCTGCCTCCATCCAATAAAGTTGCCGCAATGCCAGATGATGCAACAGCCAATGCAATGCCATTATTTGATCGTATTTCGGCGAGAATTAGCGAAATAAGGAATGTTTTGCCAGTTCCACCTGGTGCATCCAAAAAAAAGAAACCACCTTGTCCTGCCGAAACTGCGAGCATGATGCGGTCGTAAATTGTTTTTTGTTCTTCATTCATTAGTGGGACATTGCGAGCAACAATCGCTGCCATTTCTGCAGTATTGTATTGTAGTTCACGATTCAATTCAGTGTTCATTAAATCAGATGCATTTCGATTTGGTGAATGCATACCGAAATGACTGAGTGGTAAGTTGGCAATGGTAATGCAAAGATCCTCAATAGCAATCAATGCTTCATTGTACATAGCGTCACTGAAAACTATCGTTAGATCGTTGCACCGTGTACGATGTTGATGCAATATATCATCAGTCATTGAATCTTTGTGATTGTCCCATAATGTCTCTGCTCGGGTCGGGAAACATGTAGTCAACACTATAGCGAATAGTAGACGAATTTGTTTTGCTGCACAGTTCAATCCCGCTTCAGCAAGCATACATTCCCACTGGTTGTCGTCTTCCAGCAAGCCGAGTGCATGGCATGCATCTTTATACGTTGGATACTGTTGTCCATCCACTTTCCGTATATCTTGAAATGACAATGGCCCGATGACATTAACCAATAACAGGCGAAGATAAAAGCACTCAGTCTGCCTTGGATTGACTGTAAATACTCGCCCCAAGGTGTTTGATTTGAATAAACCGGGATATCCATCAATCGGCGTGCCTTGCTTGCGGGGCATCCATTTTTTTGTTGGAGCCCATGTGAAATAGCGTGGTATTTCTGAATACAGCAATGTCCGTGCAAACGCACCAAAAACATCCGCACGATTGCACAATTCAAAAAATTCAGTGAGTGTTGTTTTTGGTGGATTTATAGCACGATCGATCGCTGTCTCGGTCGTGAAATATACGCGCTGGCCGTTTTCAAGATGGACGGCCAAATGAATAACTGCTGGATCCCGTTCATGAATTGGGAAACCAAAGATACGCCAACCGGCTTCATTGGAGCTGACGTACCGACCAATTTGGTAAAGCGTTATTTCATCGTTAGTATTCACCGGAGGAGCATTCGCATTGATATTGTCAACTCGAAATACAGCCATATCGCTGCCTTTATTGACATACTTGCAAATGTATTTGATGCTCTTTACTGAACTGCAGAACTCAACATTAATATGAGCATTGAATGTTTTGCTCAGCAGAGGCGAATATGGGACCACCCAACGGTTATCAATGTCAATTTCTACTCTGTTTATATTTTTAACAAATGATTGCCCGCCATTATCGGAACTTCTTCGACGATATATGGGGTATCCGTCAACATTTGTGATCGTATCGTTCGTGAAATTTTTCGGATAACTTTTGGTACATTTTCCATCTACCATGCAAGGCGATGTACGATTCAGATTGCCGCATGGGCCATGAATCATGTTTGCTGTAACAATATCAAACAGCATTTGATCAGTAGACGGATCTGGAATTTCCGCAGAAATTATACTGTCGATTTCTTCAGGTCGTATTTTATCGATTAACCAAACCAAAATGTGGGCATGAGGTAATCCCCGCTTTTGCCATTCAACGGAATACATCCAGCAACGTGTGGGACCGAATACATGTAGTTTTGTAATGAAATTTATCAAAGACTTCAATTTTTGTTTGAACACACGTGCTGTAATGTCATGACGATGTACTGCATTTTGGCCAGGCAATAGTAAAGATGTAATCTCCGGCCATTTTGGATTACATGTGAACGTGATAAATAAACACGGCCGCCCATATTCGCGCACGTAAGTCAGAGCATCCTGTATGTATTCTTGCATATGACGTGGGCTGCCGATGTATGATGATGGTAGAATGACAGAATTACCGATTTGAGCGGCATCGGCGTTGTTGACAATAGCGTCTCGCAGGTGAATGTATTCTTCCGCACGCAGCTTTTCTTGATTAAATCGCAAGTATCGTAATCGTTCGCTCTCTATCTTTACATACATGTCGACCATGAATTGTTGACAAAGCTCACGACATCGTAGAATAACGTTGTCCTGATCACGTCTAATCATCAACCGATACGCATAATAGTCCTTCGAACTAACATTCTTGTTCGTTTCGGCACCTGTTGCGGGATTTCGTTGTTTAATATTTATGCAATACCCGTCTTGTCCCTTCCAGAACATTAGCGGATATTGGAGAGCGTCATATGAACGGTGTGTATCAGCAATGAACTGTAGATTATTATTTCTTCTACGAATCACTATTTCTCGTTTAGCTGTACGATCGCCAACCATGATTCCAGCGACATCGTCAAGAACAGGTGCATTAAATCTACGAATATGCTCTCCAGCAGGTGTTTTATCCGGATTGATGACAATAGCGTGATTATCACTTTGTAATTTGTGCATGTGTGATTTGAATATTTTCAACAATTCATTGTGCTCATTCAATAGGGAATCCAGGTCACTGACGATGCGTCTGGCAAAAAATGAATCGAGGTTATTATAGCTACAACGTGCATCTACACGTGCATCCTCACCGCCCATAAAGTAAATTTGTAAAAATTTAGGTGATCCGTTTGGCATTGGCAGCAATGAGCCCACTTTATGATAAATTTGGCCTTTGATTTTGAATGTTGAATTAAATTGCTGACCATTGATAGCATTATTTCTAATTATTTCTGTTGCTCCGAACGATGTCATTTGAAAACATGAATTAAATGTTCGAATTGACTTTAGGAATAGATTAGAATCTGGATCCGTGCCGATAAGTAAACCGTTCAATGGTTCAGGTGGTGTCTCAATTGCAGGTAATTGCACCTTTCCTGACGAACAACACATTCCAGGTGGCTCAGTTTTAAACTTAAGAGCATGACAATGCGGACATTCCTTGTCCATAGCACCAATTACCACTTTTGAATGAGCATAATATTGAATATCGTGCTCATACTCGAATGCTAGACGCAGGAATGAATTAGATGTAAATAATCGATGCACCTGTTGGCGCTGTTGTTCATTCGCTCTGCATCTGCCAACTATAAGACGACGCGATTGCCTTTGTTCTAATCTTCTTCGTTCATTTCGTTCAGCTCGTACATCTTCTGATTCAGCTTGACGCAATCGCGCCATGTTCTCAAGCACATGAGTGTTATCTTGCTGGATTTGGTCTTCTGTTCTTAGGGCTCTTGTATTTCGCCTGCTTGCAGATCTAGGTGTGTGACGGGCTATAGAAGCTCCTCTGCGTCTTGCTGGCATTGTACTAAACACTTAAATCGAAGAAATCCAATTAGTTAATGATGAAAAGCAGTATATTAATTAATTATTTGTGTATTTTCGTTTATTATTTATTTACCATTTACAAATTACCTACCGAATGTGTATGAGTCTCCTAGCAGCGACACCTGGCGGGCTAATTATCGACCGATGCCAAAAATTATTAAATTAAGCAGCGACACCTGGCGGGCTAAACTGGTATCAGCCGGTGATGAGCAATTATCACTTGTGCAGTTATCGAGCGATGCCAAAAATTAATAAATGAAGAATATTTATTAAACAATAGCACTAAGAAGTATGAAAAAAGTTATAAACCTATTCTCAGACCTACCGAATGTGTATGCAAAATTTCATTGAAATCGGTTCAGCCGTTTCGGAGGAGTTTGGTGACAAACACTGTGACACGTGAATTTTATATATATTAGGATGAAACTATGAAATCCTGAAACATAGATTCATTTGTTTAATCCTTTTTTTGCCAAAAATCCTATGGGATGTATGCGGTTATGTGTGCACGATTGTATACTCGAGTTACTTAAAACAGTAGTATGGTTTTGGAATTCATTCTGGTTAGTAGCGAAATAGCAGTTTTCCAGATGCACTGCGACACATAGTCACGAAGCAAGATTGCGCAGTGTGAAACCATGCAACAAGAATATGACAAATGGCAATAATATCTAATTTTTTAATCCATCGTCAAGTAACATATACAAACCTAAAAAAAAAAAATAAATAAATAAATAATCGGCGATGTCATAATTGTCCTTGGTATTCATGAACGCATAATGGTCCGTTATACTCTTTTGTATCATATATATATAGATATAAAAAACATGTAAAACAAATAAATTTAACAGCCGTACAGCTACATATTACAGACGTTCATGAATACCGGCATAAATCTTCCATCTTAGATGTGAAATTTTTTATGATCTCGTATAGTTATAACTTGATACAAGGAGGTCAAGTATGATTGTCACGTGTCACTTGATGGTGCATTGCAAAGTTATAGTATTTTTCACTGAGGTGCACTGGCGTGCACTGATTACGATTTTCCTAATTCCTAATCAATAGGACTACAAATAAGCTACAGAAATTCTAGTCAGTGCACACGATTGCAGCCAGTGAAAAACGCTATTAGATATCGCTGTAATTATCCATATTTATAGTAGTGGTTTCACTTTGGCGTGATCTTGTTTCGCGGCTATGAAATACGTCAATAGATAATCGAGTTGAAGCGTTGATTAAAAACTCAATTTATTTGACGTAGAAAAAAATGTGTGTATAAAAAAGATTTGAAAAGTCTTCGATGTATTGGTAATAGTTTACAAGTTATACGCATCGCAAGATGAATAACCCAAAACAAATGGCAAGCTCAAAGATATGAGAATATTTTAAATTATGTAAAAAATCGGAAAAAAATATTTTCATCAAAAAGTCGTGCATGGTTGTTCTTATTTTTTTTGGTAGCATCTAAAGAAAAGTATAGTATGGTTGTTCATTTGTTTATAACAGATTTTTTATTAAATAAACAATTAAGAAAGGAAGCAAGACATTTTTTTGACAGAATATGAAAGTGCACTGAAAATTATGATTTTTAAAGAAAAAATGGTTCCTTCATATTAATTTTTAGCGACGACTAAAAATTGTTAATTAAAAATGCGTTTTCAAATTATAGGAAATTTGTTTGAAAAAACGATTTTTTTCTTGAACGTCATTGTTTTCACCGACAAGGCAATTGTCGAAAACAAATTTTTGGTAATGTTATAAACAATGCGTTTGCTTATAGCAATCTCTTGAACAATCGGAGTAAAAGATTGGAAAAAATTGATTTTATATATTTTTCAGTGATAAGAAATTAAACCAATCGAAACGCTAGAAAAAAAGTTTTCTGGTAGCTCTATTTGATTTCTCAACATTTTAATTTCTTAAATTGTTGATTAAAACATGATCTTGATGGAATTAGGTGCAATCGGACGTTAATGGGGGTAGCGTCATTTCATTACCAGAAGCCACTCCACCCAAATCGTCCAAAAATGCTTCCCAACACAACTTCGTATAATACTGCTACGAAAAAGGTGCTTTGGTTTTTGAAACTTGAAATATCATAATAAGTGGGTAAAAAATATCAGGTGCGCGAGGTGTCGACGGAATTGGATGAAAACGGACGTTTTTGGCGTGAGTCATTTTATTACAACAACCCACTGCACCCCAAATGGCCGAAAATGCTTCTCGGTACTCCTACGAAAAAGGTGCGTGGGTTTTCGAAACTTTAAAGATCATAATAGGTGGGTAAAAAATATCAGCTGCGCGAGATGTTGACGGAATTCGGTGAAAACGGACGTTTCCGGGGCACATTTTTATTACCGCAACCTACTGCACCGCTGATGTCTGAAAATGCTTCAGGGCACATAACTATATGACTACAGGTGCGAACAAACGTCTAATGTAATCAATTTCGGTCAGTATTTAGCCTGAAAGATGATTTATTCATGGAATAAGGGAATGAGAGATTAAGAGTTGTTTACCCCCCCCCCCCCCCCCGTGGGTTAGTATTCCTTATGTTTGGTTGATATCCTCAAAAAGTAATAAAAAGGTTAAAAATTTTCACGTTGGGTACACCTTAATGGTGTGAAATGTAGGTAAGTTACGATATGGCTGGTGCAGCTATGACCAATACTACGCCACAAGACGATTACGCTGCAATAGTAGGGGTAATAAATTTAGTATTGTGGTAATAACTTAGTAATAAAAAAGTAAGAAGATTTCCCGTCCGATTTTTTATTTGTTGGGCCGTTTTGGCTCGTGCAGCTACCAAGACGTGATCAATTTGTCCATGGGCTCATTCGAAAGAGCTGGAATTGAGCTTCCGTTTCATGCTGCTACAAAATTTATAATAGCAACGATTAAATTATATTATTATGAACAACTCATTTTCATACACGATTTTCGTCATCGAAACTGCGCTGTAAAATTCAAAAAAAAAAAAAAAAAAATACAACCGTATTCCTTGATCAATTTCCTATAAGATAGTTGAGTTCCAAATTAGAGAATTAATGCAGATTATTGTTTAAATATCAATAATCGAGCGGAGACGCGTGCGCGCGCCGACAATCTCACTATCCGGCGTGCGGCGTGGATCAATTTTATATCAAGCACACATAAAATGGGAAGAATGCTTATTGAGAACCAACATATTTTATCACCTAACAGATTCCGTTGATTTAAATTGTTTTTCATACTCTTTGCATTATACAACTACGTGATACGAATGCTTAAAACTACATCAAACTTACATCTAAAATACTATTCATTTTAAATTTATATAAATGCTATAACTATATAATTATATTGTTACAAAGGGTGAAATCACCCGTTTTGCCCCCTCTTTAATGATCTAGTAGTCAGCATAGATAAAAGACGTTTATAAACCTCTTATGTCTTTAAAAAGAATAAGGTTGCTGCGCCAACCAACATTATTGTAAAAACAGTCTTGTTTCAGACTTTAAACGAGAAACACATATCTTGCATTAAAAGCATTTTTCACGATATTTTATTCACGCTCTTGATTTCTTTTGATTTGATAATAAGTAAACTCGCGTATCCATATTTTATTAACGTAACGTCAAAGTACGTTACATTTGGTGTCAGAAGCGGGATCTTGAGTTCTTATTAATCGAGTCGATTCAGTGCGTGAAATAAACTATGAGTAGCAGTCGTTTGACACGCTCTCGTCGTCGGGAAAGTGGCGGAGAAGAACATTCCATCACCGAAAATCCGCGGGTTCCCGAGTCTATTTGTGCACCTTCAGTGGACTCTTTACCTGTCCCTACGATGGTCTCAGTCTCACAAATCGACCTACTAAGGATTATGAGCCAACAACAAGAAGCCGCCGAAAGATATCAACGGCAGCTTCTGGATACGGCTAGTCAACAACAACAACTTGTCCAGTTGCTTCAAGAGCAACGAGAACAGCGAGAAAGGGAGCTTGCCTCTCAGTTGGAGCAGCGGAGGCTAGATAGAGAAGCTCAAGAGCGTTCCGAGACTAGTCTTCATGAACTACTCCGGACAACTGTGGCAGCTCTTCAGGCTGTTCATCAGGTGAATGGCTCAGGAGAACCGGCTGTCACTCCTCGAGGTTCCAGAGTTGTTACTCCGCTTCCCTCTCCTGTTCCCTCTCCTGTACCCGTTCCTACTGTTCAGGAGGTCCAACATCCAGGACGATCCCAGGATGTTCCTGAATCAAGGTCTGTGCCTTTTATTAGGGGGGTAGATGAATCTCCAATTAGTAGAACAAGAGTGAATAATGAGGTTGGTTTTTCCGAGCCTCTGTCTCAGGTTCAGCCTCGATATTCTCATTTAAATCAATTGAATAATTCGAGATTTCCTGGGGTTGTTTCTCAGATTAACGAGAAACCTCTTTATCCTTTAAAACCGCCAATTTTTGACGGAAAGATTCCATGGGCAGATTATGAACGTCAGTTTAATACGATTGCTAAACATAACCAGTGGGACTCCGCCATGAGGGCCCACAGTCTTGCCTCTTGTCTTCGAACGCCGGCTTTGAATGTTTTAACGGCATTGTCTGAGGAAGAAATTTCCGATTATGAGAAACTTAGTTCTGCACTCAAATTGAGATATGGAAATGACCACTTGACGAAACTGTACACGGCACAATTACAGACAAGAAGACAAGGACGAGACGAAGACCTCGCGTCTCTTAGTCAAGATATTGAACGGCTTTCTCGTATAGCTTTGCCAGATCACGAGCCATCTCGTAATTTATTAGCAACACAAGCTTTCTTAAATGCAATCAATGATCCGGAAATTAAAATGGCCGTTGGAACGTCGGGCCTCACTTCTCTGCGGGAGGCAACGGCCAAAGCCCTTGAGGTGGAGGCAATGAGGAAACAACATTTTGGGCTGAACAAGCTTCGTCAGATTGAGGTGTCCGAAAACACCTCAGAAAGACGAAGTTTTGAACACTCGGAGGAGCCAACACCTCAAGATTATAGAAATAAAAATAACAATAGTAATTTTAAACTAAGAAATCGAGGTTCTTTTCAAAACCAGCAAAACAAGCGTGTAAATAAGAACGCGGTCATGACAAGTCAAACCGGCTTGACTTGTATATTTTGTAAAAAAACAGGCCACGACGCCAATCATTGTTTTCTAATTAAAAAAATTAGTGTTGAACCGATGCAAGGCTCGAATCCAAACTCTTATAACTGGCGTAAGAAAAATATAGAAATAGGGGAAGCAAATCCTCAATCGAGTTCTTCAACAGGAACTCACCCAAAAAACTAATTTCAGATGATTTGTCAGGGCGAAAATCATCGCAGATTGTTAAGAGTGAAAGCCCTCTTAGAGAACAGTTTTTAATTAGAAGTCTACGACAGTCTGGTTTTTACGCGCGCGGTACTGTAAATGGCGTCGATTGTCTATGGGTAATAGACACGGGCGCAGAAGTAACCGTAGTTCGATCGGATCTCTTTAAATCCGATGACCAGATTGTTCCCTCTTTTTCTCTGCGAACAGCCACTGGAGAGACGGCCCCGATTTTGAGACAGGTTACTGTCCAAATTAACTTTTTTGGGTGTATCGACTCTCCACATAAGGTTTTTATAGCGACATAGAGGATGAAGGTATTTTGGGAATAGACTTTCTTACAGCTCATAACTGTGTTATCTCGACTAAGAGAAATTCACTAGCTTCAAACAATCGCGAAATAACTCTTTGTACAAATAGAAATGGAATTTATTGGACCCCTCCTAGAATTCGAGAAATAGAACTTTCGGAGGAAGATTTGCAACAACATTTCCCTTCACATTCACAGAGCCTTGTTGAGAAATCTTCGATTTCGTTAAATTCAGCTCAGGTAGAATCGTTTAAATCTCTTTCGCTAGAATTTATAGATTCTTTCGACAAAGATAGTGGTGATAAGGGCCAATGTTCTTCTGTCAAGCACAAGATCGACGTCGGAGAGCGTTTACCAATTAAACAAGCTCCTCGAAGACTCGCTCTCAACGCCCGAGAAGAGGTGAAGAAGCTTGTGGAAGACATGCTAAAGAACGATGTGATTGAACCATCGTCTAGTCCCTGGGCCTCACCAATCGTCCTTGTTAACAAAAAGGATGGATCTAAACGATTTTGTATCGATTATAGAAAGCTGAACGATATAACGAAGAAGGATTCTTACCCTCTACCCAGAATCGACGAGACACTCGACCTGATAGCTGGCGCAACTTGGTTCAGCACCATAGATCTTCACAGCGGATACTGGCAGGTCGAAATGGATCCTCTAGATAAAGAAAAAACAGCTTTTGTTACGGGCTTAGGAGGATTATGGCAGTTCAAGGTTATGCCGTTTGGTTTGAGTAATGCCCCGGCTAACTTTGAACGAATGATGGAAGCTGTTCTCCATGGGCTCACTGGCAAAATATGCCTCGTTTATTTAGACGATATAATCGTTTTTGGCAAGAACTTTGAAGAAGAAGTTGAAAATCTCAGACAAGTTTTCGCTAGGCTGAAGCAAGCAGGTCTGAAAATGAGCCCGAAAAAATGCTATCTGTTCCAGAAAGAAGTAGGCTTCCTCGGACGTATCGTTTCAGCACAAGGTGTGAAGACCGACCCATCTAAAATAGAGAAGGTTTCTTCTTGGCCGACACCTAAGAATAAAGAACAAATTCAAAGCTTTTTAGGCCTTTGTACGTATTACAGAAGATTTGTAAAAGGTTTCGCTAGTATAGCTAAACCTCTCCATCATTTGACCGGAATCAAGATTCCTTTTGACTGGACCCCGGAATGCGAAGAGGCTTTCAAGAAATTAAAAGAAAATCTTATTTCTTCGCCGATTTTAGCTTATCCTGAGGTCGAAATTCCTTTTATTTTAGATACGGATGCCTCTCTTTCAGGAACAGGCGGGGTTCTGTCACAAATTCAGGGAGGTCAGGAGAGAGTGATAAGCTATTTCAGCAGAGTTTTGAGTAAAACCGAGAGGAATTATTGTGTCACTCGTAGAGAGCTTTTAGCTGTCGTTAAGACCGTAGTACATTTTCACCATTATCTGTACGGTAGGAAATTTTTGATACGTACAGATCATGCTTCTCTCAGGTGGCTACTCTCGTTTAAATCTCCCGAAGGTCAGGTAGCTAGATGGTTAGAAAGGCTCGGTCAGTACGATTTTGATATTCGTATTCGAGCAGGAATTCATCATGGAAACGCCGACGCTCTCTCTCGTAGACCCTGCGAGGAAATGCCAGAGTGTAAACAGTGTGCACGATTAGAGAAAAATCGTGACCCCTCTCTTATAATACGGAAGATTTCTTTCGAAAATAACCAGGAGGAATGGAGAAAATCGCAACAAGAGGACGACACTTTGAATCAAGTGAAGTCCTGGAAAGAAGCAGAAACTCGCCCAGACTGGCAGGATATATCTTTAGCCGAGCCAGATTTGAAAATTTATTGGGCTCAATGGGACTCTATTCTTTTAATTGATGGAATTTTATACCGAAAATGGGAATCTGCAGACTTGAAAGAAATCAGGTGGCAAATTTTGGTTCCCAGATCACAAGTTCCAGAGATTCTTGCTCTTTATCATGATTCTCCTGCAGGCCGACACTTCGCGTCAAATAAAACTCTTGGCAGAATTCGCAACTTCTACTTTTGGCCCTGTTGCCGGATGGACGTTGAAGACTGGTGTCGAAGATGTCGAATCTGCACGGCAAAGAAAGGACCTCGAGCGAAGGGACAAAGTTCTCTTCAAATTTACAACGTGGGAGCTCCATTTGAAAGAATAGCGATGGACATTCTCGGACCTCTTCCGATAACCCATTCTGGAAATAAATATGCTTTGGTTATTGCTGATTATTTTACTAAGTGGCCTGAAGTGGTCCCTCTCGCTGATCAAGAAGCCTCTACTGTAGCACAGGCATTCGTTAAAGAGTTTATTTGTAGACACGGGGTTCCTCTAGAACTTCATACTGATCAAGGCCGAAATTTTGAGTCAACCTTAATGAAAGAGGTTACTCAGATTTTAGGGGTTAGAAAAACTCGTACAACTCCTTTGCATCCGCAATCTGACGGCATGATAGAGCGTCTGAATCGGACTTTACTACAGTATTTGTCGTCCTTCGTAGAGCAGAACCAGAGAGACTGGGACTCCTGGATCCCTTTCTTCCTCTTATCTTACAGATCTGCGATTCATGAGACGACGAAGCAGACGCCAGCCCTCATGCTTACTGGAAGAAATCTTCGACTTCCGTCAGATTTAGAGAAAGGCCCTGTTCCTGTGCAAAGACAACATCAAACAGATTATGCCTTTTTATTACAACAACGTTTAGAAGAAATTCATCACTTTGCTAGAAATAGAATTTCTATGGCTTCAGATAAATTGAAAACTCGTTATGATATTCGAGCCAGAGATTTAAAATTTAATCCTGGAGATTCTGTCTGGCTCTTTTAACCTCGAAGACAGAAAGGACGATGTCCAAAGCTACAAAGAAATTGGGAAGGCCCTTACTTAGTGGTTAACCGGATAAATGATGTTGTTTATAGAATCCGAAGATCTCCTCATTCGCGTCAGAAAGTGGTTCACCTGGATCGTCTTGCTCCTTTTGAAAAAGATCAGCCTGGAACAGTCTCTCCAAGACCAGGAACATCCTTCGAGGTTAGATCTTCAAATGAACACCCTTGACGACTGTGATCGATTTGGCCTTCTTTACAGTCGGTTATCGATTGGGAGAAGAATTTACCTTTCGGAATTCATTTGAGTAAAACTCGACCGCTTACGATTATTATTGAAGGAAATATTGGATGCGGAAAAACAACTTTCACCAAGAGGTTTTTAGCAGATCGCCAGGTCTGTACACTTTTAGAACCTCTTGAGGAATATCGAGATGTAGGTGGAATTAATCTTCTAGATTTGATGTATCAGAACCCAGATCGTTATTGCTATTATTTTCAGCATTTCGCTCAAATGGTTATGTTAGATAGACATCTGCAGACGACTTCATTACCTGTAAAGGTGATGGAAAGATCGATATACAGTAGCAATTGTTTTGTAGAAGCTCGTCAAAGGTTAGGTAATTTTCGCGACTTCGAATCTCATTTATTGACGAAAAATTTTGATCTTCTCATTCGCTCGTCTGAGCTCAGAGTAGATTTGATTGTTTATTTGCGAGTTTCCCCAGAAACTTCTTTTGCTCGAGTTAGTTCCCGTTCTCGTGAGGAAGAATCGAGTATTTCTTTAGAGCTACTCAGAACTATTCATGAGGTTCATGAAGATTGGCTAGTAAAACAAACCTTTTCTTCTTTATCGACTCCTGTTTTAGTTATCAATGCAGAAGCTACGGCCGATCAAGTTTTTAAAGATTTTTGTATTTCCTCAACATGCGGATAGTATATAGTTAACTTGTACTTGCTTTATTAAGGGATACACTTAATTAAGTAAAAGACATAAAAAAAATGATAAGATAGATTTTCGTTATTGAAAAACATAAAGATTGTGAAAGGTTATGTTTAAAAATTCATTTTCTTGCAATCAATATTTTGCGTAGCTGGTCTCCATTTTGTAGGTTCAAGGCGTGATGACGCTTAGAAGAAATCGGGTTTTGGTCGGCTCGATTTTACTACGTCGAACCTAATGTTGCTTCAAGCGTTGCTCTATAAATAAGAGAGAGTGATTTTAAGATGGGTTTGCTTTTTTCATTTGGATCTTTTAAATTAGAATTGAATCATTTCTTTTGATTGAAAGACTTTTCAAAGAGCTTACATTTACTATCGTTGAGAAGGAGCCAGATTTCAGCGCGACTCCAAGGACAGTTGTCGTGTCGATTAGTTTCGAGTCTTGGTCAAGTACCTTCTTCGGGCTCGCGCTTCGTCGATGGGGTGCCGAGCAACAGGGAAGTAGCCTTGTCCGACACACTATCGACGAGGTCTGGGGCGGCAGGAAATAGATTGGAAAAATGGGAGGACGCCCTGGCCGGCGTCCATGCCGTCCGGAGGGCCGCAGCGATCTGATGTTTTCAATAAGAGGTTGTTTGTTTTCAAGAGATCTTTTGTTTTCCTGAAGGTTTTGTTTCCTTCTAGAAATTTCTTCTTCAGAATCGAGTTTTGTGTCGGATAGGCTTTGGTTTATTAATGTGAAAAGAGCCACGATTATTTTTCGAGGTCGATGAGCGATTGCTTGATTTTCACATTTTATTAACCTTAAGTGTCAGTTTTTGTGAGCACTTTTTCAGGTTATTTGACACAGCCTTTTCCTTCCAATCTTCCCCGATTCCTGAGGATGACTGGTGGTCTTATTTTGAAGAAATACACGGAAATGATTCAGATAAGATCGTTTCATTTCTTTTGAATACATATTCAATTTATTTTATTCGTGCATTTTCCCAAATTCACTTAGTGAATTTGATTAGTTATACCATCACTCACATTTGTCCTTCCGAAACTCTAGGGTGTGCTGTTTCTAAAGAAGACTAGGATCAGTCACCCATCTATTTCCCTGTTTCCTGTGTGAATTTTCAAAAAGGAATCTGCCTTTATCCTGTTTGGTCCCGGAATTTTCGGTTCCGCCTCGATGATTCCACCCGAACCTGTTTCGTTCGGACAATCCTTCATGAAGATACATAACACTTAATAACACTTACCTTTATAAAACAAGGCACATAAATTTTTGGAATTATTTAACGCTCAACTATCTGCTCAAGGTTTTCTGTGGTTTACCTTGAGTCTGTGGGCAAATGCCAGATAGTAAAAAAGGGAGTTCTTAAATTTTTAGAGCCACAGCTCCAACTCACCTTTGAGCACTGACTACTAGAATACTTTTATAATTGTTTTATCTTTCCCGAGTCGGGACGACTCTTTTCCTCGGGGGGGAGTAGTGTTACAAAGGGTGAAATCACCCGTTTTGCCCCCTCTTTAATGATCTAGTAGTCAGCATAGATAAAAGACATTTATAAACCTCTTCTGTCTTTAAAAAAAATAAGGTTGCTGCGCCAACCAACATTATTGTAAAAACAGTCTTGTTTCAGACTTTAAACGAGAAACACATATCTTGCATTAAAAGCATTTTTCACGATATTTTATTCACGCTCTTGATTTCTTTTGATTTGATAATAAGCAAACTCGCGGATCCATATTTTATTGACGTAACGTCAAAGTACGTTACATTATTTATACTAGGGGGGCTTTGCCCCCTGCGTATTTCGCGCGCCAACCTCCATTTTTGAGTTTTGATGAAAGGGGTGAGGAAAGGCGGTAAGAGGTCAGATTTTTGAAGGTATAGGGTATATGTATGAAGGGTCAAGTGTTGAATCCCTGATTCTCAGATGGATGTATATTCAGAAGGTAAAGGGTCAAGTCTTTATAGTTTTAAGGTATAGTGTATGTAGGGTGAAGGGTTAAATCAGGAAAGGTATAAGGGTATACATGTGGGTTCAAGGTTAAGTTTGCCAAAATCTGAGGGCAAATACGTGGGTTCAAGGTTAAATTTGTCAAGGTATAAGGGCATATATGTGGGTTCGAGATTAGGTCTGTCAAGATCCGAGGGCATATACGTGGGTTCGAAGTAGTATAACAAGGGGGGTTCTGCGTAGAAACACCTTCTTTACCGACCAAATCGACCAATCCACCTATACATGCATCCCAGACGCAAACCCTTGAAAGTTACCCCCCACTCTCGTAAGATAGAACGTGCTCTGCCGACCGTTCGTCGGTAAGAAAATCTGCCAAATGATCATGATTGTCGGTGAAAAATCCCCCAAATGACCATGATTCTCGGTAAAAAATCCTCCAAACGACTATGATCGTCGGTAAAAAATGCCTGAAATTGCCGTGGTGTTACCCCTTGTGGGATAAGTTGTGTTTTTTGTGGGTAAAGAAAATCATGCTCATCGAGCGGGATCGACAACTGCATTACCGAGCGCACTCCGTGAATCCTCAGGCGTTCGAGCGGACCCCGTGGATCCTTGAACGTTCGACCGAGAATCCTGGCGTGTGTCAGGTTTTGAGAGCTTCCAGAAGGTTCGAGAAGATTCTCACAGCCTTGAACGAATCTATACTGACAAACAATTCGTCCGACGTGTTTTGACTCGACGGTGAGCGGCATGCGGTCAAAGGATTTCGGTGCGACGTTGAATTCCGAAAGACCCGCTCTGGCCTTGAACGAATTTTAGACAAACAATTCTCGGAATCGTCCGACGAAAACAATTCTCGGAATCGTCCGACGTGTTTCGACTCGACGGTGAGCGGCATGCGGTCAAAGGATTTCGGTGCGAGGTTGAATTCCGAAAGACCCGCTCTGGCCTTGAACGAATTTTAGACAAACAATTCTCGGAATCGTCCAACGAAAACAATACTTGGAATCGTCCGACGAGTTTCGACTTGACGGCGAGCGGCCTGCGAACAACGGATTGCGGTGCGACGTTGAATTCTGGAAGGTTCTGTAATTTGTATGCGGCTGCTTCGACCCTGAACGAATGTAGGCTGATAAACAATGCGTTCGACAAGTTTCGACTTGACGGCGAGCGGTCCGGGACCGTGAGACAGAGCTTCTTTGACCCTGAAAGATTCTCGTAATCGTCCGACAAAAACAATACTCGGAATCGTCCGACAAGTTTCGACTTGACGGCTCGCGGCCTGTGGACAACGGATTGCGGTGCGACATTGAATTCTGGAAGGTTCTGTAATTTGTATGCGGCTGCTTCGACCCTGAACGAATGTAGGCTGACAAACAATGCGTTCGACAAGTTTCGACTTGACGGCGAGCGGTCCGGGACCGTGAGAAAGAGCTTCTTTGACCCTGAAAGATTCTCGGAATCGTCCGACGAAAACAATACTCGGAATCGTCCGACGAGTTTCGACTTGACGGTGAGCGGCCTGCGGACAACGGATTGCACTGCGACGTTGAGTTCGTGAGCCCTGTGAAGAAGCCGCCTCGGTGTGTGAGTCACGTTTACCCATGAAAGGGACCATGTCAGCGTAGAGCGGTCATTCAAGAGCAAGATTCGCAACTCTATCTTTGTCAAGTGTGTGATCGAAAGAAGAAGAAACATGGATTCCGAAAAGTGTTTGAAATTAATACAAATTATGGAAACGGCGTTCAAGATTCTATCTAAAAAATCGTCACCGGCAGAGATTGCAAAATGGATTCGACTCGGAACCCAAAACATCAGGCTTTTGAATAAAATCTTACGCAACAACGCCTCAACGATCGGGGAGAAGACAAGAATTTTGACCACAATTGGAATTCTGAAATCGTTGACAGTCAAATTGCAACGGTTTCAAAAAGTGGGTGACGGATTACGAAGCCGACGAAGAAGCGATCGAGTACGATGGGAAGATTTGGAGACAGCTTTCGAGAGTCAAATTCGAACGGGAGCCATTATCAATCTGCGGCATAAAGATTTGAACAGGTTTTTGGAAGATGCGAAACACCTCGTCGTTGCAAGACTGAAGAAAATGCTACGAAAAGTGGGAAGTTTAAACGCAAACTGTGTCTTGTGTTGTAAATTCAATACAACGAAAAACGCTGAACTTGTTGAGGAAATCAAATATTTTAACACCAGAAACCAGATCATGCTCCAGCCAGCTGACATACACGGGTGGTTCGAAGAGAACGTAAAGCAAAAAGTGTTGTCCAAGGTGGAAGATTTTCAAGAAAAAGACTCTGGTTCGTCGCTGACTGAAATAATCAATTTGACTGTGAATATCAACAAGTACGTGCCACTGCGAGGCGGTGTGTTCACATATACACCACTACCCAAAGATATTCAAGATAAGAAGGCTGTCGTCAACATCCGCAACAGAGACGCGTATTGCTTCCTCTGGTCGGTCACCGCAGCCCTCTTTCCGACCAACAACAAAAATCCCAATGAAATTACTTCATATCCACATTTCAGCTCAGTGCTACAATACGACGGTTTGCATTTTCCAATATCTTTAGACCAGATTCCAAAATTTAAGAAAATTAACAAACTTTCAATTAACGTTTGTGGTATAGATAGTGCGGAAAAACAGAAGCGCAGTGAAATTGTACCCATTTATTTAAGTCGAAACAAGTCTGATAAGCCTACAATCCATCTTTTAGTAATAGAGTCTGAAAACGACGATGACGATGATAGTATGGAAAATATTGAAAAGAATGTAACACATCATTTCGCATGGATTCGGAATTTATCGCAGCTGACACGTTCCCAAATTTCTAAACATAAATTTCGTACATGGTTGTGCGATGGGTGTCTATCACACTTCCAATCTGAAAGGTGTTTGTTCAAGCACAATTTAGATTGCATGAATTAGAATAAAACCAAAGTTATCTTACCAACAGAAGAGGACAAGATTCTCAAATTTAAAAATTTTCACCACAAAGAAACCGTTCCGTTCTGCGTTTACGCAGATCTAGAATGTTTACTGCAGCCCACACATGAAAGTTTTGGGGAAAATAGAACAATTTATCAGAAGCATCTTTGTATAGTATAGCTTACTATCTGCATTGTGCGTTTGACGATTCGCTTTCAAAATTCAAAATTAATCGCGGAGAAACTTGCATCCAATGGTTTGTGAACGAGTTTAAGGAAATGGCACATTCGTTAGAGGGATACTACAAGACTGTTGTACCGATGAAACCACTAAATTTCAATCTGATCAACGAATTTGATTTATCGGCGGTTTGTCATATTCGTGAAAAACCGTTTACACCCACAGACGTGAAACATCGGGATCACTGTCATTTCACGGGAAAGTAACGTAGTGCTGCTCACCGCAGCTGTAATCTAAATTACCAAAATTCGCATACTATCCCAGTGATATTCCACAATCTGTCGGGTTACGATTCGCGTTTTCTGATCAAAGCCTTGGCAACGTCATTTAAAGGTACTGTTAAACTTTTACCTGTTAATAAAGAAAAGTACATTTCCTTCACTAAATTCGTTGAGGGAACGGATGGAACGTTCCGTTTTATAGATTCGTACCGTTTCATGCCTAGCAGCCTCGATAAATTATCATCGTATCTGGACGATTGTCAAAAAACAATAACACGTAAATTCTGCAGTAGCTTAAACAAATTTCGATTATTGACTGGAAAGGTGTCTTCCCGTACGAATACATAGGCAGTTGGGAGAAGCTCGAGGAGAAACATTTACCAGCCAAAGAACAGTTTTATTCAAAATTGAATGACCGGAATACATCAGACGACGATTACGCACACGAGTGCGACGTATGGCAAACTTTCAACGTCCAAACTTTGGGAGAGTATTCGGACTTGTATTTACAGACGGACGTGTTTTTATTGGCTGACGTTTTTCAAAATTTTCGACAGAATTGTTGGACGACGTACAGACTGGACCCATTACATTACTACACAGCGCCCGGTCTGTCGTTTGATGCAATGTTAAAATGTACAGGCATCAAACTCGAGCTTCTCACCGGCCTAGACATGGTTATGTTTATCGAAAAGGGTATTCGAGGTGGTGTGTCACAGTGTTCGAATAGATACGCAAAGGCCAACAATAGATATATGGGAGAGGAATTCGATCCTGAGGTCGAAGAATCTTATCTCATGTACTTTGACGTTAATCATTCGTACGGTGCTGCTATGAGCTTTGCTCTGGCATACAGTTCCTTCGAATGGGTATCAGACTTCAGACAATGCGACTTTCTTACCATCTCGGACGATGCGGAGTTTGGTTACATGCTGGAGGTAGATTTGGAATATCCTGCGGAACTGCATGAAAATCATAAAGATTTACCATTGTGTCCGGAGCACTATGTACCTCCGATTTCGAACAATAAACAGCCACAATTGACACCCACGCTATTTTCCAAGAAAAACTACGTTGTTCACTATAGGGTTTCGAAACAATGCTTACAATTAGGTTTAAAATTACTCAAAATTGACAGAGTTCTCAAATTCAGGCAAACCCCGTGGCTCAAAAAATACATAGATTTAAACACCGATTTGCGGAAAAAATCTCACAACGAATTTGAGCAAAATTTCTATAAACTGATGAACACCGCAGTTTTTGGCAAAACAATGGAAAACGTGCGAAAGTACAGAGATGTTCGATTGATCACCGAATGTGATAGACGGTACGGTGCTAGAGCTACCATAGCCAAGCCTCATTTTCATAGCTGCACTGTTTTCGACAAAGAGATGATCATCGTCGGAATGAGTAAGACGAAAGTCAAGTTGAATCAACCATTGTATGCAGGTTTCTCCATCCTGGATCTGGCTAAAACATATATCTACGATTTTCATTACAATTACATTAAGCAGAAATTCGGCAACCGAGCAAAATTAATGTATACGGATACCGACAGTTCGATTTACAATTTTACCGTCCCCGAGATATACGAACATATAAAGGAGGACTTGCATAAATTCGACACGTCTGATTATCCGCTTGACAACGTTTATGGAATGCCTCGAGCAAACAAAGAAGTTCTCGGCTTGATGAAAAACGAGAATAACGGGAAAATAATGTTGGAATTTGTAGGATTTAGAAGAAAATTGTACGCATTCCGAGTCTTGGGAGATGAAAAAGACAATAAACGTGCCAAAGGTCTTAGAGGATCAGCGTTGAGAAAAATAACCTTCAACGATTATTTGGTATGTTCGTTGAAACGTGAAAATCTATCCTCGAATCAGCATTTGATATTGAGTCGAAAGCATGAGGTATACACCGTAGAACAGCAGAAAGTGGCATTAAGCTGGAATGCCGACAAGCGGATCGTGTTTCAAAACACAACCGACACGCTTCGGTGGGGTTACAAGCCCGCATCTTAGCTTTGTAATTACCGTATCATAATCTATGTAGGACTTAATTTATAACTGTACCATGATGTATAAAATATTATTATTATGTAGGATGGTGAATAAGAACGCTCCGAAATATGAAAAATTGTATAACGATGCATATGTCTGTCGATCGTCTAAAAAAATTAAGATGCATACTTGTTATGTGTCGGGTATAAAATAAAGAGACACATACGTTATTTACAAAAAAAATTCAATCATTCAAATGTTACATGTCCGATTCGTTTATCCAACTGTTGGGTGTATTGCCAAAACCTAACCATTCAACATACATTTTTCTTTCACGCTTCTCAAGCACCTTCTCCACCAGATAGATATCCGGATGTTAAACCTTGAGGAGCTCTTGTTCGTAGAAACCACCAGCGCTGGGTTGATCTCGGTAATCTTTGAGCTTGTACGTCACAGGATGAGTATTTTCCACTCGACTTATCGTGAATATTTCAGTCGTCCAATTGGGAGTGTAACCTTTCTCGAAGACATTTTTGAATTTGCTGATTCGAACTTTGTCGCCGGATTTGAACTTTGCCGATACGGTAGGTATCGCTCGAAGCCCTCCGTACGCCTGAGGTAATAACAGCCTCTCGTTTGCAACGGTTACATCCGACGGTTTTATTCTTATGGTTTGGTGTTTGGCGTTGTTGTGAGCCGAAACCAAATCAGATAAGATGTCGAGCTACTTATAGCTTCCTTGCATGCTGAACTGTGTCCACATTTCACCTTTCAGCGTGCGATTGAAACGTTCACAGATCGAAGCCTTTAAATTACTGTACGTGGAGTAAAGTTTGATTCCGTAGCGTGTCATAAGCGATTCAAATTTCGAGTTGTAAAATTCCGTTCCTCTGTCGACGTGTAAATTTTTCGGTACCCGTCCTTGGACAAGTACAGACTCCATTGCCTTCGTAACATCATCTCCAGACTTCCTCTTTATCGGTATAGCCCACGCATACTTTGAAAAGATATCAATGACTGTGAGCATGTACTTGTAACCTTTGTTTTGTCCAGCGTACGACGTCATATCAACAAGATCCGCCTGCCAAGTCTCGTTGATGCCGCGCACGTCTACACGTCGACGCGGGTAATTCCGGCGTGCCGGCTTATACAGTTCCGTCACCAGTGCTTGCTTTTTCTCGTTAATGTTCCAACGCTCTTAGTCTGGTGTCCAATTTGGAAATGTCATCAGCGTTTCGAATCGATACGTCTCTGCCTGTTTTAAAGTCTGTGTAGAAGGTATCCAAGGCTTTCTCCGTGGTGATCTCCAAAGCTTTGATCATTTGATCAAGGTTGTCGATTTGTTTTTGCAACACGCTGAATTCTCGTCTTGAGGTTTTTAAAGTTACAGCATTGTTCGGCTCTGCGGGATCTGCGACATTGCACAGTCTCTTGTTCCGTATATCGTAATGCCCGTCCGCTGTTATTTGAAACCCGACACCCGGAGGATCGCGAGTGCTCGCAGCTGTGTTTTTATCTAGCTGACGTCCAAACACGTCGACGCTCATCTCGTAAATGATTGCAGAGTCGACGAGAATTGGCTAATAAATGATTCCGGCTTCCCGCAATTCTTCCAGAATCGACATGATTTCATTGTTGTGACTTGTATTCCCGGCCGCTTGAGATGCTGTAAGCAAACGAAGACGTTTCACCAGCTCGTTGGCGTCGTCCCAGAAAATATAATCTGTTTTAACACCTTGCCGAGTAACCCAAGCCTGAAGTAGCAGAACACCTTTGCCCGTACGCTTCGACATCTGGAACGATGGTGATACGCCTTTGCCTGACGTAGAAATATTGAGCAGCTCAGCAATTAAATGCTCGAATTTGACGCTCCGAGCGTTTCGGATAGGCTCGGTGGCGCTATAGTACTTTCTGTGAGCATTTGTTGCGAAAAGGATATTTCTGTAATTCTCCATGTCGTTGCGGGAAACGTGAGCGCTGTCGATCATCTTTTCAAACAGCAGCTCCAGCAGTCCCTGAATTCCGGATAGAGCGTGCCGCCTATGCGAACGGAATCGCGCTCGAAGCTTATCGGTGAGTCACCAACCATCAGCCCAGCAGTAGAAAGACTCTGTACCCCGTACACGGTATCCAACTCGTGCTGTCTTTGTTTATCGTTGAGCATCTCAAGACATTCATTTTCTGATCTCACCGACGATTCCATGACAGTTTGATCCTCTTCCTCTGCAATTGCAAAGGAATCTTCTGCTTCCATTTCCTTTTTCGGCTCATCCTTCGTTTCAGTTTTGAGTTCTTCCTTCACCTCTTCCTTGACAAATTTCGTGCCTCGAGAAACATTGACTAATTCTTGCAGCGGGGTTACTACAGGTTTGAAGACATCCTTCATTGTTTCCTGCACCGACTCTTTTCCTGTCTTGAGGATTCTGTGCTTACGACGAATCGCATTACTCGCTTGAGCGATACGATGCAAGACTTCTTTTGCCTTACGAATTTCCTGCATGTTGACACAACTAGTTCTGGAAAGCTACTGTTACGTCGTCTTCGAAGATCGTGTATTTTATTCTTATGTCATGTTTATCAAATTGTCAAATCCCTTCCTATACTGACCATTACCGAGCTCTCTATCCTTGTCGATCACTACGAACCCATACTTGTCACCGTTCCAGCATGCCGCACACAAGTCTTTGAACTCTATGTACGACATATCGGTGTTTACATGATCGTTGTACACATGTCTCAGATTGATCTCGTCTTGTTTGAATAAGACCAGCAAGTTGATGTTGTCGCGCACGAGATGCTTAGGGATTCGAGCGTACGTCTGACAAGGATAGAAACAGTCTACATCGTGATGTCTACCCATACAAAAGTACGCGCGTATGTTATCCTGCTTCTCGCACGGTACGTCATCGAATATCATGATCGAGTTAGGTTGCGTCTCGTTCGGTGTAATGAAGTGCTCATGCTCGTTAAAGGGGTAATACTCGACACCGTCGACATTGTCGAGCACTTGACTCGGAAACTTGTATTTCGGTTGATTGAGAGATTTTGAGTAAACGCACAGGTTTGCGAACCTCAAACCGTTCGGATGCGTTATAAGCGCGAATAATGCATTGGTTTTGCCACAGTTAGATGGTCCGCAGAATACCGCATGTACACTACTCGGCAACAATTTGCCATGACGTTTTTTCCGTTTTGTCCTCTGCTGCGTAAATTTGTCAAAATTCATCACGGGCAGCTTGGTCGATTGTGTCTCGAACCTCATCTCAAACGTGACTGGCTGGATTTTCTATGAATGCATCGTTCATAACAACTTGCTCTAAGTCGCAGAGTGGACATGATTGTGCACACACGTGATCGTAAGCGATCGTCAAAAAAGCGATCAAGTGGGAAAGGTTTGGTAAATAGCATTATCAACAAACTTCCGATCGAGTTGCATGTTCCCGGTTACTAATACTGCGGTCCTGGTACCAAGTTGACGAAAAGACTCGCGAAAGGCAATTCCTGTATCAATCCTCTCGATGCAGCGTGTAAGGAACACGATATAGCGTACTTGAAAAATCGTGAGAACCTTGAAGCTAGAAGCATTGCGGATAAAATATTAGCCGAAAAAGCCTGGAAACGGGTTCTCGGAAAGGACGCAAATTTGTGTGAGAAGGCAGCCGCTTGGGCTGTAGCTAACACGATGAAGGTGTAAACAAAGTAAGGCATGGGGTGTCGAAAACCTAAGAACGTTTCCTTGAACAAAATCATACGAGCGGCAAAACAGTCTATGATTCGAAGCTACGACGCGAAAACGAGCATCAAGTCTGCACTCAAAGGTGCTCGAGAAGCTGTGAAAAAAGAAGGTGGTAAACATAATGTCCGATAACCGCGCGTTCTACCGGTACCCTCATAAGTTGGCGGATTTCTACCTTTTCTCATACCTATTGTTGCCAGACTCCCGGCGCTACGGGTGCGTTAGCGGGAGGTGCTGCGGGTATAGCAAAGGCTGTAAACGATGCGAGCGCGGCTAAACGAGAATTGGAGGAAAGCTAACGGCATAACAAAACGATGGAAGCGATCGCCTTAGGTGAAGGTCTCCATCTCAAACCTCATAAAAAGGGTTTCGGTCCTCATCTTTCAAAAAACTAAATCTAAAGCTATCACGCCGAGCGTTGACCAACTGGGATTTGCTCAAGTATGCAAAAATCATGAAAATTCCATACTTCCGAGGTGTCTTTATGCGCAACGAAATGCCCAAAACCGGGCCGCGTAAAAACGAAACAGCTGTGGTCAATCTCGACGATAAAGATGGCCATGGGACACACTGGGTTGCATATAAGAAACGCGGCAGGGATGTTGTTTACTTCGACAGTTTCGGTAATCTTTAACCGCCGTTAGACCTCGTGAAATATCTCGGTGCTGATAGCGTTAAGTACAACGACGAATGGTATCAGAATTACGGTACATTCGATTGCGGACACTTGTGTCTGAAATTTCTAAGCGATGAGCTATATAACCATGACACGTAATTTAATAACGTCAGTCGAGCACTTGCAGTCATGGATGATTCGTTTACATTAACGATATCGGGAACGTCTTCGATTCTCGAAGCGCAATATTTTCCTCCGATCGAAATTGCTCTGAAAAAAAATTATGTTCTCGGTCTCGTTGAACTGTTAACCTTCGATTCCATTCCCAACGTTGATGTCGGTCACAATAAAATATACGTGGCCGATAAGGTAGTCACTATATCCACTGGCAGCTACGAAATTGAGGATATTGAAAAGTATGTTCAAGACGCGTTAAAAAATACCAACATTGAAATCAGCATAAAGCCTAACAATAATACGTTATGCAGCGAAATCAAATGTAACCATATCGTAAATTTGTAACCTGACGATTCTATTGGTCAGCTTCTCGGATTTACACCGCGCGTATTGGCAGCTAACCAAACTCACCATTCGGATATGCCTGTAACTATTCTCAAGGTCGACGCGTTGGGAGTCGAATGCAGCATTACAACGGGCGCCTACGTCAATGGACATAAAGTGCATACTATTCACGAATTTTTCCCTATCGTTCCACCCGGATATAAGATCGTGGAAGTGCCGTCGCACGTCAATTACCTTTCGGTCACCGTCAAGACCATAGATCACGTACAGCTTCGGTTAGTCGATCAAGACGGAGATCTGGTTAATTTTCGCGGAGACGTTATAACTGTAAGACTGCACATCAAATCGCAATGAAAGATGGATATTGTATATAACAGATTGTCCAAAAAGAGTTATATTAGTCAGTCAGCATGTCCCGATCAAGTCAGTCATCGATCGATTCCCGAACCGCTAACACGTCGAAACGTGGAGTTCCTGATAGCTCTGGGTCTAAAGCTGACACCTTTTGGAAAAGGAATTTCCGACAAATAAAACTGCGATTCTGCTGTTCCGTTGTATGCTACGTACCATGGAGGAGGAAATGTTGAACATTCAAACACCTGTCGTATTCGACGAATCAATCGCCCACCAATAAATACACGCACACAAACCGTACGCATCGTCAATTTTCAACAACAGCGATGAGATTCGAAAGACCGTTCAGCATCAGGATTTATGCGTATTACCGAGCAAGAGTTTGCTGCATATCTCTGAAAAATTGCTCAAATCGGACGGTACTGCAGCAGCGATCACAACTTCAGTCAATAACGCCATCTGTCATTTGTTCGAAGATGTACGGTACGAACTAAACGCTGTAGAGATTGATAAATGTAAAAACGTTGGTCTGACCAGCCTGCTGAAAGGTTTCGCTTCGCTCAACCCTGGTCAAAGTTGGCTTATGGAAAATGCTGGATGGCTCGATGTTCAGGAAACGAAAAATTAACTGATGCCGATGGCAACTTTGACGTAGTTATTCCCTTGAGCATGATATTGGGCTTCGCTGAAGACTATCGCAAGATCATCGTTAACGCGAAACACGAGCTGATTCTTACAAGATCAAAAAGTGATTTAAATGCCATCGTTCAAAATCAAGACGAAGACTTTAGAATTGAGATCGATCAGGTAGAATGGTTAGTACTCTATGTGAAGCTCTCGGATCAACGAAAAATCGCACTGTTGAATTTCATTGAAAAAGATACACCAGTCTCCATGAGCTTCCGCAGTTGGGAGTTGTACGAATATCCTTTGCTACCGGCAACCACAAAACACGTTTGGACTATGAAAACGTCCACCCATTTGGAAAAACCGCGATTTGTCATGCTCGGTTTTCAAATGAATCGAAAAAACAAAGCCGGCAAAAATGCCAGTCATCTTGATCACTGTAACATTACTGACGTCAAGCTCTTTTTGAATTCCGAGTATTATCCGTACGGTAACCTGAACTTGGACATAAGTCAAAATTGCTTTGCATTACTGTACGAGTGTACGCAAACTTTCAAGCCACCTATTACGGCAAAGTACCCGAGCCTCTGTTGACGAAGAGCGAATTTCTACAGTACGAACCTTTGATTTTCATCGACTGTTCGAAACAAAACGAGGCTCTGAAATCTGGACCGGTAGATATTCGTATCGAATTTGAGGCTAAAAATAACTTTCCTACTGGTACATCTGCCTACTGCTTGATTTCACATGATCGTCTAATTGAATATAATCCGCTGAGTGGTGGGGTGAGGAAATTGGTAGAAAAACCTTGAACGCTGTGACAATCGATTCAGTATTTTTCACGATGGAGTTCATAGTCGACGTACAAGGATTCAGAAGACGGGGTCCCGGTTTTACACCAAAAGAGATGGCAGTTGTGTCACTCGACGAAGATACCAACCCGTCAATTTTTCTCTTCGAACCTTCGTACGATTGGAATTATTTACTCGCTCCATTATAAAGCGAAAATTTGTGGCTGTCACGGAATTATCATGAACTATCCTGAAAAGGTGGTGATTTACCTTTCGAGAAGCTCGACTTCACCATCGAATGAATGTCGCTGCGTGCTGCTTTAACAGTTTACGTAAAAGGCTTGGAGAAGCAAAGTTGGCTGCAGAAAATTCTCGGTGGAAAGGTTGAAGTCGTTGATTTGATAGATTTGGGTTGTCCGTCGTTGCAGTAATTGAATAAAATGTTGTATACGAATTCAAAGTGTACGCATCACGCTATATTACGTCCAAACTGTGCAGCTCAAAACGTATTGTTACTGCGAAATTTTTTACTCAAACACAAAAGACAATCGGTATCTACTCGAACAGTTATTTATTCTCATTGTCTAAAGCATGGGTACAATACCGTTGAGTAAGAACACCCATATATCAGCATTATGAATTTCATGTGAAACTGTAATCTTGGGTTGTTTTTTTCAATAAAATATTTCGCATCGTCAATAACAACCGTTTATTCAGAACCTCTGTCCCGCTAGTTAAAAGTTCATTTCAGAACCTTCCGGAATTCAACGTCGCAATCCGCTGTCCGCAGGCCGCTCGCTGTCAAGTCGAAACTCGTCGAACGATTCCGAGTATTGTTTTCGTCGGACGATTCCGAGAATCTTTCAGGGTCAAAGAAGCTCTGTCTCACGGTCCCGGACCGCTCGCCGTCAAGTCGAAACTTGTCGAACGCATTGTTTGTCAGCCTAAGTAGTATAGCAAGGCGGGTTCTGCGTAGAAACACCTTCCTTACCGACCGAGCCGACCAGTCCGCCTATACATTCTCCCCAGACTCAAACCCTTTTCCGCTCCGCGCAGCCCAGACGCAAACCCTTGAAAGTTACTCCCACTCTCGCAAGATCAAATGTGCTCTGCCGACCGTTCGTCGGTAAGAAAATCTCCCAAATGACCATAATCGTCGATAAAAAATCCTCCAAATGACCATGATTGCCGGTAAGAATGGTAAAAAATCCACCAAGTGACCATGATTGTCGGTAAAAAATCCTCCAAATGACCGTGATCGTCGGTAAAAAATGCCTGAAATTGTCGTGGTGTTACCCCTTGTGGGATAAGTTGTATTCTTTGTCGGTGAAGAAAATCATACTCATCGAGCGGGATCGATAACTGCATTCCGAGCGCACTCCGTGAATCCTTGGGCGTTCGAGCGGTCTCCGTGGATCCTCGAACGTACGACCGGGAATCCTGGCGTGTGTCAGGTTTTGAGAGCTTCCAGAAGGTTCGAGAAGATTCTCGCGGCCTTGAACGAATTTAAGACAAAACAATGCGTTCGACAAGTTTTGACTTGACGGTGAGCGGCATGGGGTCAAAGGATTTCGGTGCGACATCCGAGTAAGTGAAAAACAATTCTCGGAACCATTAATTTTGGAATGTCACGTGGTTGATAAGGTGGTTACACAAAACAATGCGTTCGACAAGTTTCGACTTGACGGCGAGCGGCCTGCGGACAACGGATTGCAGTGCGACGTTGAGTTCGTGAACCCTGTGAAAAATCCGCCTGTGTGTGTGTATGTGTGAGTCACGTCGGTGTTTACCCATAAAAGGGACCATGTCAGCGTAGAGCGATCATTTTAGAGCAAGCTTCGCAACTCTATCTTTGTCAAGTGTGTGATCGAAAGAAGAAGAAGAAACATGGATTCCGAAAAGTGTTTGAAATTAATACAAATTATGGAAACGGCGTTCAAGATTTTATCTGAAAAATCGTCACCGGCAAAGATTGCAAAATGGATTCGACTCGGAACCCAAAACATCAGGCTTTTGAATAAAATCTTACGCAACAACGCCTCAACAATCGGGGAGAAGACAAGAATTTTGACAACAATTGGAATTCTGAAATCGTTGGCAGTCAAATTTCAACAATTTCAAAAAGTGGGTGACGGATTACGAAGCCGACGAATAAGCGATCGAGTACGGTGGGAAGATTTGGAGACAGCTTTCGAGAGTCGAATTCGAACGGGAGCCATTATCAATCTGCGGCATAAAGATTTGAACAGGTTTTTGGAAGATGCGAAACACCTCGTCGTTGCAAGACTGAAGAAAATGCTACGAAAAGTGGGAAGTTTAAGGGCGTTGCCTAGCCAGAAAGCGCGGGCTACTCCGCTTCCCGCGTTAACCGTGGCGAGAGAGAGGGTAAGGAAACAAGTGAGACGGAGCAGCCGAGCTGTCGCCGGAGTGGGCCGGAGTGGGGCACGACGCAGCGCCTGATGAATAATAGAAAAAAAAAGTCGACTCCTTTCAGATTCCACTTGAAAAATTTACTAGTAATACAGAATTCAATTAGGAACCCGAAACTATTTTTTTTATAATTCGAAAACTTGTCATTAATGAGGTAAAAATCGTCAAATATTTGAATTGTTTATAAAAATTGGGATTTTCAATAATGTTCAACATTGCATTTTTTTTATGAAAGCTTATTTGTTCACCTTCCGAATGCATTGTAAATGATGTCTTTACGTCGAATAGAACCGGATATATCCGAGCTCCTTTTGGATCAAAATTGAATGATTGTCTTGTAACTTTCGAAAACAAACATAATTCGGACGAACACCAAAATGCGTGTCGATTCTTTTTACCTTTATTTCATGTGAAAAAAAGTATGAATAGATTGAAAAAATACGAGGTCATTTTTTGATTGAAGTGACGTAGAATTCCTTATACGTATGTTGATATGGATATACATTCTTCATATTTCAACGAAAATTATATTCACCGGCGTCCGTATTTCTACGCAATGCGATCACGTGACTGGTAGTAGTCTAATAGCCGGTATTCATAGTCAGGTTCGATTTGCAGGACTGTCTTGAGGCAGCTCAAAGCATGATCGGCTGAGAGCTCTTCCTAATACAGTCTCGAAAATAATACGTAACTATTTACGAATACCGGCCAGACGTCGTCACAGGTCATTTTAAATTGAAAATGCAACGAATAGCTGTGAGCAAATTCATGATATAGCAACGAAAATATCATAAATCTCCCAGGTCTCACCACGTGGAGGTCGCTGTCAAACAGAGACCCGCCTAACCCGTCCCTACCTCCCAACCATGATCGGGTTTGCACCAAACAAATACAAAATGATGAAAAATAATATAAAATGGTAAAAGTAAAATTGAACTCGTTTAAACTTAATAAACATAATCACGAAATCTGTATGAGAAGGATCTCATGGAAATTAAATTGAAACAGTATAACTGAAACATGACAGTAATCTTGATAAAGAAAATTGATATAACAAAGCATCGAGCATTGTATACATTATATGGCTAAATAAATTCTATAGAAAGCGCAAACTATGGAAAGTAGTACGGAAAGTAGAAAGTATTCCTGGAATGAACAATCAGATATATAATTATAACGATATGACTAGCAAATTTTTAGCACAGTAATACATATAACTAACTAAACATAAATCACAGAAATATTGCACGTAAGCTATATACAAAGCTATTATATTTATGTACATATGTACATATATTTAGATTACAGTGTTTTGTCGTCTGTCGGTCGTGAATTTACTGTTTCTTACGCGCGGCCTTATCTGGGCTTCGATGATTTGAGGGGGTTCGCGGATTGAGCGTTGTCGGGCGCGACTAGAATCTACGATTTCGGGTTACAAACAAAAGTAAAAGAAATCTGCTCATTTATTCTCCATTTTTTCGGTCCAGAATTTATCGTCACGTTTTATTTTATCAAAAATCAATCCCTTTGACGTCCAAACTATAAAATAGCACCACTTCCTATTCGTAATGTGTAGAAGACCTTGGACCTGATACATGTAATTATGAGAAAGCTCTAACTTGGCTTTTCCACCGATTATTTTCGTCTCAAATATTAATTCTGTATCCCAAAAATCTATCGAGCGAGCGCAGCGAGCGAGCAAAATTTTTAAATGTTCAAGCGAAATCCCACAAAAAGTACTGATATCCCCAAAAAGCACCTCTGTTGTAAAAACCTTTCGCCAAGTATATTAATTTGACAGCCACCCACAAAACAGCCACCTACAAAAATTTCATCAAATCAGATACTGCTGCCAAGTATAATTTATTTAGAAGCTAATGATGATTTTGATATACTATAACGACAAAAAAAAAAAATTGAAATCAAAATTGAAATTGAAAAAAAAAAATAATTTTTATTGAAAAAAAAAAAAAATTGGAGATAGTGGTAAAGGCGGGCTTTTTTAAAACAAGCACAAGAAAATACAAATCGAGCTATATCAATGTTGTAATGGCAATATAAGCAAAGGCCCGCCAGGACCACGTACTCCAATTGTTTTTTTTTTTTCATCAAAATTTATGTTTTTTTTTTTTAGAATTTCAATTTTGATTTCAATTTTTTTTTTTTTGTCATCATTAGTTATAGTATATCAAAATCATCATTAGTTTCCAAATAAATTATACTTGGCAGTAGTATCTGATTTGATGACAGTTTTGTAGGTGGCTGATTTGTAAGTAATGTGTGCATGTATGATTACCCCAGAATTACGTCAAGTTTATTTCTAAAAACAAAACGCGCGTATTTTAGTGGCCTAATGCGTACGCGCCGTATTTACTTTGTATGGAAAATTCTGCCAGGTACATTGTAATTTTACCTTGGATACTTAGGTAGTCACAATAAGTGATAAGAATATTCCTTATGATCGACAAAGTGTAAACACTCATGCTAATTGCCGAATATCGATTTCGATCATTTAACCTGAACACGTAACAAATTGATGACATATTTTAGCGACTAATGCAAACCGGGCTAGTACCACACGTCACAATGCATTCTAGTTTATATTTTCGTATGTATAAAAAAACTAGAGAATGAATGTATACTGCTATTATGAACAGCACTATCGGCTCTTGAAAGTACCTTCTTAAATTAAAGCCCTGCGATTGTTCGTACTCAAGTGATTGAATCTCGAAGTCAGAGAGGGTGCACCATCAATCATATAAATAATTCAATTTACCTCATTTTTGTCCTGAAATTTAGCCAAAATCTTTATGCCGGGTCGTTTCTTCTTCTCCAAAGACACATTCCCTCTCTTCTTAGCCATCGCGGGAATAAATACTGACTCGAAATAATAAGAAACACTGTAGAAAAACACAAGCAAAAATAAAAGCGCGGAACACTATCCACGTGCCGAGCGACGAGGATTCGAAGGAGGGGAATAGTAGTGGGGGGTGTTGAGTCTACTCTCCTCGCCTGTAATTCGCATGGTCGCCCGCCAACGCAGTCGTGGCGCTAGCAGCCGCCCGCCTTTTGCGCGAAAAATTTGCTGTTTTATGCTTCGTGATTTTCCTTCTCATTTCCTCATTTTTGAAGATACTTAGGTTCTTAGGGAGTTATTTTGAAGATAAAGAATAGATCTGTGTCGCCTTTTTCGCCGAATTGCGAAAAAAAATTCACTGTCCGCTGTGTTTCACTTCAAACATAACGTACGTTCAAGTACGTTTTACGCAAATCTGAAAGCGAAATCGAAAATTCGGCAAAAAAAACGACACAGATCTATCCTTTACCTTCAAAATGACCCCCTAAGAACCTAATTATCTCCAAAAATGAGGAAATGAGAAGGAAAATCGTGAGTCTCTGTTTGCGCGCGCTCTTCGGGGCATAGGCAACGCCCTTAAAAGCAAACTGTGTCTTGTGTTGTAAATTCAATATAACGAAAAACGCTGAACTTGTTGAGGAAATCAAATATTTTAACACCAGAAACCAGATCATCCTCCAGCCAGCTGACATACACGGGTGGTTCGAAGAGAACGTAAAGCAAAAAGTGTTGGCGAAGGTGGAAGATTTTCAAGAGAGAGACTCTGGTTGGTCGCTGACCGAAATAATCAATTTGACTGTAAATATCAACAAGTACGTGCCACTGCGAGGCGGTGTGTTCACATACACACCACTACCCAAAGATATTCAAGATAAGAAGGCTGTCGTCAACATCCGCAACAGAGACGCGTATTGCTTCCTCTGGTCGGTCACCGCAGCCCTCTTTCCAGCCAACAACAAAAATCCCAATGAAATTACTTCGTATCCACATTTCAGCTCAGTGCTACAAAACGACGGTTTGCATTTTCCAATGTCTTTAGACCAGATTCCAAAATTTGAGAAACTTAACAAACTCTCAATTAACGTTTATGGTATAGATAGTGCGGAAAAACAAAAGCGCAGTGAAATTGTACCCATTTATTTAAGCCGAAACAAGTCTGATAAACCTACAATCCATCTTTTAGTAATAGAGTCTGAAAACGACAATGATGATAATAGTATAGAAAATATTGAAAAGAATGTAACACATCATTTTGCATGGATTCGAAATTTATCGCGGTTGACAAGTTCCCAAATTTCTAAACATAAACGTCGTACTTGGTTATGTGATAGGTGTCTATCTCACTTTCAATCTGAAGAGTCTTTAACAAAGCACAATGTAGATTGCATGAATTTAAACAAAACCAAAGTTATTCTACCTACAGATGAGGAAAAAATACTGAAATTCAAAAATTTCAAGCACAAAGAAACCGTTCCATTCTGCATTTACGCGGATCTCGAATGTTTACTGGAACCTACGCTCAAAAAGATGGGTACAAGAACAATTTATCAGAAGCATCTTCCGTATAGTATAGCTTACTATCTACATTGTGCGTTTGACAACTCGCTTTCAAAATTCAAAATTAATCGCGGAGAGACTTGCGTTCAATGGTTTGTGAACGAGTTAGCGGAATTGGCACATTCGTTAGAAGTTTATTTCAAAACTGTTGTACCGATGGAACCGCTCAATTTCAATCAAATTAACGAATTTCACTCAACAACAGTGTGTCACATTTGTGAAAAACCGTTTACACTCACAGACGTGAAACATCGTGATCACTGCCATTTCACGGGAAAGTACCGTGGTGCTGCTCACCGAGGTTGCAATCTAAATTACCAAAATTCGCACATTATCCCAGTGATATTCCACAATCTGTCGGGTTACGACTCACATTTTCTGATCAAAGCACTGGCTACATCGTTCGAGGGCAGAATTGAGCTTCTACCCGTAACCAAAGAAAAGTACATTTCTTTTACAAAATATGTCGAGGGGACAGATATAAAGTTTAGATTCGTAGATTCGTATCGTTTCATGCCCAGTAGTCTTGAGAAATTAGCAACGTATCTCGGTGATGATCAGAAATCAATCACACGAAAATTTTATCATAGCTCAGATAAATTTCAGTTATTGACCAGAAAAGGAGTGTTCCCGTACGAATATATAGACAGTTGGGAGGAGCTCGAGGACACACGGCTACCATCCAAACAACAATTTTACTCAAAATTAAATGATCGGGATATATCAGACGACGACTATGCACATGCATGTACAGTTTGGCAAACTTTTAACGTTCAAACTTTGGAAGAGTATTCGGACTTGTATTTACAGACGGACGTGTTTTTACTGGCTGACGTTTTTCAAAATTTTCGACAGAGCTGTTGGACGACGTACAAACTGGACCCGTTACATTACTACACAGCGCCTGGTCTGTCGTTTGATGCAATGTTAAAATGTACAGGCATCGAACTCGAGCTTCTCACTGACATAGACATGGTTATGTTTATCGAAAAGGGTATTCGAGGTGGTGTGTCACAGTGTTCGAATAGATACGCAAAGGCCAACAATAGATATATGGAAGAGGAATTCGATCCTGAGGTCGAAGAATCTTATCTCATGTACTTTGACGTTAATAATTTGTACGGTGCTGCTATGAGCTTTGCTCTGCCATACAGTTCCTTCGAATGGTTATCAGACTTCGGACAATGCGACGTTCTTACCATCTCGGACGATGCGGAGTTTGGTTACATACTGGAGGTGGATTTGGAATATCCTGAGGAACTGCATGAAATTCATAAGGATTTACCACTGTGTCCGGAGCACTACATACCTCCGATCTCGAATAGTAAGCAACCGAAATTGACGCCCACGCTACTTTCCAAGAAAAACTACGTTGTTCACTATAGGGTTTCGAAACAATGCTTACAATTAGGCTTAAAATTACTAAAAATTCACAGAGTTCTCAAATTCAGACAAACCCCGTGGCTCAAAAAATACATAGATTTGAATACCGATTTGCGCAAAAAATCTCACAACGAATTCGAGAAAAATTTTTACAAACTGATGAACAACGCAGTTTTTGGCAAAACAATGGAAAATGTTAGGAAGTATAGAGATGTCAGGCTGATCACGAAATGGGATGGAAGATACGGTGCTAGAGCTACTATAGCCAAACCCAATTTTCACAGCTGCACCGTTTTCGACAAAGATATAATTATCGTTGAAATGAGTAAGACGAAAGTCAAGTTGAATAAACCATTGTATGCAGGTTTCTCCATCATGGATCTAGCTAAAACATATATCTACGATTTTCATTACAATTACATTAAGCAGAAATTCGGCAACCGAGCAAAATTAATGTATACGGATACCGACAGTTTGATTTACAATTTTACCGTCCCCGACATATACGAACACATGAAGGAGGACTTGCACAAATTCGATACGTCTGATTATCCGCTTGACAACGTTTATGGAATGCCTCTAGCGAACAAAAAAGTTCTCGGCTTGATGAAAGATGAGAGTAATGGAAAAATAATGCTGGAATTTGTAGGATTAAGAGCTAAACTGTACGCATTCCGAGTCTTGGGAGATGAGAAAGGCAATAAACGTGCCAAAGGTGTCAAAGGATCAGCGTTGAGAAAAATAACTTTCAACGATTATTTGGAATGTGTTTTGAACCGCGAAAATTTATCCTCAAATCAGCATTTGATATTGAGTCGAAAGCACGAGGTATACACCGTAGAACAGCAGAAAGTAGCACTGAGCTGGAATGACGACAAGCGGATCGTGTTTCAAAATACAACCGACACGCTTCCGTGGGGCTACAAGCCTACACCTTAGCTTTGTAATTTATAACTGTACCATGATGTATAAAATATTATTATTATGTAGGATAGTGAATAAGAACGCTCCGAAATATAAGAAATTGTACAACGATGCATATGTCTGTCGATTGTCTAAAAAATAAAGACGCATACTTGTTGTGTGTCGGATATAAAATAAAGAGGGACATACGTTTTTACAAAAAAATTCATTCATTCAAATGTTACGTATCCGATTCGTTTATCCAACTGTTGTGTGTATTGTCAAAACCTAACCATTTAACGTATATTTTTCTTCCGCGCTTCTTGAGCACCTTCTCCACCAGATAGATATCCGGATGTTAAACCTCGAGGAGCTCTTGTTCGTAGAAACCACCAGCGATGGGTTGATCTCGGTAGTCTTTGAGCTTGTACGTCACAGGATGAGTATTTTCCACTCGACTTATCGTGAATATTTCAGTCGTCCAATTGGGAGTGTAACCTTTCTCGAAGACATTTTTGAATTTACTGATTCGAACTTTGTCGCCGGATTTGAACTTTGCCGATACGGTAGGTATCGCTCGAAGCCCTCCGTACGCCTGAGGTAATAACAGCCTCTCGTTTGCAACGGTGACATCCGACGGTTTCATTCTTATGGTTCGGTGTTTGGTGTTGTTGTAAGCCGAAACCAATTCAGATAAGATATCGAGCCACTTGTAGCTTCCTTGCATGCTGAACCGTGTCCACATTTTACCTTTCAGCGTGCGATTGAAACGTTCACAGATCGAAGCCTTCAAATTACTGTACGTGGAGTAAAGTTTGATTCCGTAACGTGTCATAAGCGATTCAAATTTCGAGTTGTAAAATTCCGTTCCTCTGTCAACGTGTAAATTTTTTCGGTACCCGTCCTTGAACAAGCACAGATTACATTGCCTTCGTAACATCAGCTCCAGACTTGCTCTCTTTCGGTACAGCCCACGCATACTTTGAAAAGATATCAATGCTGTGAGCATGTGCTTGTAACTTTTGTTTTGCCCAGCGTATGACGTCATATCAACAAGATCCGCCTGCCAGGTCTCGTCGATGCCGCGCACGTTTACACGTCGACGCGGGTAATTCCGGCGTGCAGGCTTATGCAGTTCCGTCACCAGTGCTTGCTTTTCCTCGTTCATATTCCAACGCTCTTAGTCGGGTGTCCAATTTGGAAATGTTATCAGCGTTTCGAATCGACAGGTCTCTGCCTGTTTCAAAGTCTGTGTAAAAGGTATCCAAGGCTTTCTCCGTGGTGAGCTCTAAAGCTTTGATCATTTGATCGAGGTTGTCGATTTGTTTTTGCAACGCGCTGAATTTTCGTCTCAAGATTTTTAAAGTTACAGCATTGTTCTGCTCTGCGGGATCTGCGATATTGCACAGTCTCTTGTTCCGTATATTACGATTCGACTGCCATGACTTTGACGTTGATATAAGCTGAACTTTGTATAACTTTTTTGACTTGCACGTATCGTGTAAGACTGACGAGTCTGCATCGGATGCGTTGAGCTTATATATATATATAGGCCGATAGATCGCAAGAATTTGGAAACGGTGCGCACCGCGTTCTGCGCATCTCGGAGGGAAAAATGACGTCAGAGACGACTGGGTCCACCCTTTATCCGACCCGCCATCTCTAAATTTTTGAGTTTCATTGCTCTCCCGCCGTCTCTGACGTCATTTTTCCCTCCGAGATGCGCAGAACGCGGTGCGCACCGTTTCCAAATTCTTGCGATCTATCGGCCTATATACAGGGTGTCCCTAAATTGAGGGACACGGACCAGCGAGCGTGATAGCTGACTGAAATGCAACCGAGAATTTCTTTACCGGAAGCTCGTCCGACGCATAGTTTTTGAATTATAAGCGATAGTGTTAGGCCAATCAGAGTGCACCATTTCATCTGGATTTGCCGCCACGGAAATTGCTGTTTTGTTCGTCTGGGCGAATTATTATTATTCGGTTACAAAGTAAATATCGGCACCTCCCCTCACTCGCTGTTGTACCCCTTCTCGAGCGCTGACCTCGGTATTGTTGCCGCGGCACACGCTGCCGGCCGCACACCCACGGACGCACACTCGTGTGTGTGAAAATAAGCGAATGCCCAGCTCCACAATACTACGAAACACACATACACGAGTGAAAATAAAAATAAATCTCCAAATAAATCAGCGGATTTAAGATTTAATGTTATAAAACACTTCCAATCATCGATGTATGCATAAAACTAGAGATTTTAGACGATTGATATGCCGTTAGGGTTCATAATTACTCATTCAATCAATCTGAATTATGCTTTCCGAACATTTTTTGTGTCTTTGCAACATAACTTTTCCACTAGTTTGAAATTCATCATTGACATCCGATTTTTCAATAATGCGAGGGAACAACAACTCGCTGAATTGACGTGTCAATAGGTTTGTAAATCAATTACAATTCACCTGAGTTAACACAAAATAACTGAGTAAATGAGAATTCACTGAATCACTAAAAATGATAACTGAAATCATGAGAATTATTTGAGATATAAGTGAATTGGGAAGAGTTGTAATAAGTCAAGTTACTTTGAATAACTTTAGATTCGTGCCTAAATTTTATGTTTAGAGAGAAAAATAATTGAATTCAAATAAAAAAGTAATTTTAAATCAAGAAGAAGAAAATTTTCAAATACCTGAATTCAAATGAAGCAATTTGAATTTAATAAATCTATCCGAATTTGAGGAGAAATAATAATTATTATTTGGACCAGAAAAATGAAGTCGAATTACATGAATAAATTCAATTAATTCAACTCAAAAAAATATGGTGTCATTCAAATTCCCAGTTATTTCCTCGTCGATTCAATGTGGGTCTGGAGTGGCAAGTAACGTTGAAATTGTTGAGATCAATGCTAGTGATGGCCACTTATCTGAGAATAATCGATGTATTGATTAATCGATTTCAACAAAATAATCGGACACGGCTCGATTGAATTGGTAAAGATTAATCGATTTGGTAAATTTCTGCGTGTAGTCTTAATATCAGAAGAGATATTTTGATAATTCATAGTCTTATTCAAAATATTTTTAAGTTTGATAAATTTTGAGTAATTAATACCTAAACCACATACATCGATACTGTATTGCATCGTTCGTATGAGTAAACAAGCGGCTTAAGGCTGACCGTGAGCCAGCCCTCGAACTTCCCGTTTTCACACTGCAAATTCAAGGTTCATGGAACAAATAAATATTAATATCCAATTCCAATTTTCCAACTACGAATTCAGAGTCGTGATTGACGATTCAAAAGCCCTCGCATATCATATTACATAAAAAAATATTACGATTGTTTTTATTTTGAACCACTAATAATGGATCGACCATCATAAATTTTAAAAATCTGACCTTGGATCGGTCACTGATGACCGGAAAAATCTCCACTTACGCATTTCTACCAAAATCCGAATATTTTAAGATTTTGTTTCACCATGTGAGTTCGCCATTTCGAATTTTTCAAATCTAACCCCAGATTCGTGATCAGCGACCCCAAAATCCTCATGGTACCAATTTTCATTCAAATCCGTTAATCCATTCTCAATAATATGTAAATTTCCTTTTTTAAAAATTACCTCAATCAAAGACCTATCCGATGAGGGGGGATGCCAACAAGATTTTTCATAAAAAAAAAAACTTCTAAACATCGAATTTAAAATCGAAAAGCGATGAGTCTCAGTATCCCTTCGTGCTTTTGCTGCCTATTTTGCGACAAAAAATGTATTTTATAGCCAGACAAATTAATGCTCGAATTAAATGGGATTTCGTAATTTCGACAATGCTTCATTTTACCTGGAAACATCTTTTCTTATACCCGGACATTGCCAAATTTTCGAAAGAAATTTCGATTACGTAGACAGAGAGAAGCATTTTAGGGCACAATATCCTTTCACGGCAAAGAAGGAATGAATTCAGAGACACGAAAATTTAGATAAACCAACTGAGTGATAAGTGAGTCATACCATACATTATTTCACTGAATGAATTATTGATTATTCGGAAAAGGTTAATTTTGCTAAATTCATGTTACATACTAGATTTATTCGCACTGTTTTCGGCAACACTCAATTGTTCCATAAATCAGTTTACGGCGCTACAAATGTTATTGGATAAAAAAAATTCTCATGTTCTTCCCATTCGAAGTCACAAAAAATCGATGTACTCCAATTCCAGAAACATAATTTCAATCATGTTCCATGATTCTGTGTTATTATTACTAGGAAATGAGAAACATCGTACGGCACTCTGTTTTGTTTTCGGTATTGACAACTAATCGTTCCATTCGGTATTGATTTGCGGTTTCGCAAAATGCGGCTTTTCGCTTGTTACTGGGGCAGCGATTTCTCCTGCAACATTCGACCAGCTGACCGATAACTTTTCGACCGACATCCGGAGTAGCCGTTGTCGTTACCTTCACGATTTTTTTCTCCAGGGCTTCTTAGAAATTAGGTGGATCCTTGTATGTACTTCTAAGTCATGCTCTACACGAAAGAATTCAACGGATTCACTTCCGCTGATCGTAGTGGCCAAGCGATCGGCGTCTACGGCGTATCTTATACCTGTCCTGAAATCTGTCATTCACAAATTACCGTGATCAACGAATATCTCTGCTCTACGTTTAAGTAGACGATTATTCAGCAGATCTGGAAGCTTGATTTTCAGAAACTTCAGGTAAGTTCTTTAATACCATCTTGCGCGTAAAAAGCAGAGACCAATCTGTCGTACGAATAACCCCACATTGATTGAATGTATAATCAACCCATAATGCTCGCTGAATCATTGATTGGTCAAATATTCCATATGAATTTTTCCGAACAGTCATAAAACAGGTCTCCACTTATGAAGTTCAAAATCAAGCCAATGTGATGATAGCAATTTATGTCTGTATTGAAGAATTATTAAGCAAGCTTTCCAGCTCGTCATCCAACATGCTGCAAAAACACATTGGTAATCCATCGAACTTGATGGCTCGACTTACGAACATTGCGTGGATTTCATTTAGCCCAGTGATAAACGTTGTGGACGTTTAACATTCAAACCAGATCGAAATTCTACTTATGTGCAAACAAGATATGAAACATGAACAGCGGTTCCGCTTTATGCTGCTGTAATGCGTTGTCGCAAGAATTTATTCTTTCCGCATGGTCTGACCCATACAGTGATTGAACCTTTGCTAAGAATGGAAGACTAACTGATTAAACCCAGATTATTCAGAAATAATTCTTCGAGTACTACTTTCCGGGTAACTAAAAATCTCAAATGAAGCTGATTGACCGCGAATTCAAAGTTGCAATGCACAGAAAAAAGAAGAATGGAAAATTCACAGTTTTTTATGTAACGTAGCGCTTCGAAAGCAACTTGAAAAATCAAAGTTTCAGGTGTAAATTTTACATTTTCTGTCGAAATTACATATTAAAAATGTGAAATTACATTTGTAACTGTAAGAATTCATTTTTAAAATTGAATTCATAAAAATGTTATCTAAAACTGTAATTTTTCCAGTTTTATTTACGAAGCGCCACTTACAATTGCAATTTTTCCATTTTTTCCGTGTAGTTACTCATTATTCAGATCATAGATTAACGACTTTCAGACATTTTCAATATTATGCTGCTGAAATAAGTTCAGTCTTTCGTTTTCAATCGAATTCTATTTTACACCCGTTGTGTACGGAAAGTAATACGGCTGCATAGCAACTCGAGAGTCAATTGTTATAAACAACGCGCTTTGACTGGCAACTGGCAGATTTTGCTCATATTGTCTTCAGCATCGCTCGAGTACAATTGTCTTTACCATGGATTTTTCAAATCGCGAGATGTACGATATGGTGCTGATGATGGGAAGGTGTGACAACGTTGCGGGGGACGCAGCTCGCGAATACGCGGACCGGTATCCGTTGAGGCGGCATCCGTCTGCGAAGGTCTTCCGCCGCTTGGAGCGAAGCCTGTGCGAAACTGGCAGCTTCGTCCCGGATCGTTCTAACGCTGGACGTCCGAGATCCAGACGGACGGTCCAGTTTGAAGAACGTATCCTCGACAATGTTGACAGGGCGCCTACTAAAAGTACTCGGGGTTTGGCCGCGGAACACGAGACTGATAAGTCAAGCGTACACCGGGTCTTGCGAACTCACGAGCTGAAACCATTTCACTCGCAGAAGGTTCAAGCACTGCACGGTCCAGACCGTGTGGCAAGAACCGCTTTTTGCGAGTGGATATTGGAGCAGCATCAAGCAGACCCGATGTTCGTATTTAACATCTTATTTACGGATGAGTCGAATTTCGATCGCGACGGGGTTTTCAACAGCCATAATATCCATCATTGGGCAGAAGAAAACCCGCACAATGTTCGGGAATCAAGCCACCAAGTTCGCTGGAGTATCAACGTGTGGTGCGGCATGCTTGGCGATGAGTTGGTAAGCTTGTTTGATAATGCATGGAAACAGATATAATTTGCTACAGTTTTATTGCTTGACTTCGAAAAATTTCTTTAAAGACGTGTTTTACTGCTTTTGATGAAAATAACTTTGTTGAATCACTACAGTCAAGATATTTTATCAATAATTATAATATTTGAGCAATCAGTGATAGAGCAAGGATTATCGTTTAATTATGCAATCACACAATACGGGGTAATTTTTGACACAGATTGGCCCCTGCGTTCTACCGGCAAGATTGAATGGAAACTCGTACCACGAGTTTCTTGAAAATCAGCTTCCGGAACTGCTGGAGGACGTTCCGCTTGATCGCCGAGCCGCCCTGACTTTTCAGCATGATGGTGCTCCAGCGCATTTCAGTGCGCGTACGCGTCAGTATCTCAACGAACGGTTTCCGGGGAGGTGGATAGGCCGTGGGGGTCCCATCGCCTGGCCACCGCGATCACCTGACCTGAACCCTCTGGATTATTGTCTATGGGGGTTGATCAAAGAATTCGTGTACAAGGACCCACCGAATTCTTTGCAAGCTCTGGAGGCTAAAATCGTGGAAGCGACAGCGACGGTGACTCCGGAAATCGTTCATGGAGCGATGGAAAATTTAGTTAGGCGCTGCAGGCTTTGCATCGAAGTAGGTGGCGGCCATTTCGAGAACCTGCAGCCCCTGTAACGAGTCGTCACACTGACCCGATCAAAAACGGCACTTTTCAGAGCCACCAAATAATTTCGCAAAGAACGATTAGTTGTCAATACCGAAAACAAAACAGAGTGCCGTACGATGTTTCTCATTTCCTAGTAATAATAACACAGAATCATGGAACATGATTGAAATTATGTTTCTGGAATTGGAGTACATCGATTTTTTGTGACTTCGAATGGGAAGAACATGAGAATTTTTTTTATCCAATAACATTTGTAGCGCCGTAAACTGATTTATGGAACAATTGAGTGTTGCCGAAAACAGTGCGAATAAATCTAGTATGTAACATGAATTTAGCAAAATTAACCTTTTCCGAATAATCAATAATTCATTCAGTGAAATAATGTATGGTATGACTCACTTATCACTCAGTTGGTTTATCTAAATTTTCGTGTCTCTGAATTCATTCCTTCTTTGCCGTGAAAGGATATTGTGCCCTAAAATGCTTCTCTCTGTCTACGTAATCGAAATTTCTTTCGAAAATTTGGCAATGTCCGGGTATAAGAAAAGATGTTTCCAGGTAAAATGAAGCATTGTCGAAATTACGAAATCCCATTTAATTCGAGCATTAATTTGTCTGGCTATAAAATACATTTTTTGTCGCAAAATAGGCAGCAAAAGCACGAAGGGATACTGAGACTCATCGCTTTTCGATTTTAAATTCGATGTTTAGAAGTTTTTTTTTTTATGAAAAATCTTGTTGGCATCCCCCCTCATCGGATAGGTCTTTGATTGAGGTAATTTTTAAAAAAGGAAATTTACATATTATTGAGAATGGATTAACGGATTTGAATGAAAATTGGTACCATGAGGATTTTGGGGTCGCTGATCACGAATCTGGGGTTAGATTTGAAAAATTCGAAATGGCGAACTCACATGGTGAAACAAAATCTTAAAATATTCGGATTTTGGTAGAAATGCGTAAGTGGAGATTTTTCCGGTCATCAGTGACCGATCCAAGGTCAGATTTTTAAAATTTATGATGGTCGATCCATTATTAGTGGTTCAAAATAAAAACAATCGTAATATTTTTTTATGTAATATGATATGCGAGGGCTTTTGAATCGTCAATCACGACTCTGAATTCGTAGTTGGAAAATTGGAATTGGATATTAATATTTATTTGTTCCATGAACCTTGAATTTGCAGTGTGAAAACGGGAAGTTCGAGGGCTGGCTCACGGTCAGCCTTAAGCCGCTTGTTTACTCATACGAACGATGCAATACAGTATCGATGTATGTGGTTTAGGTATTAATTACTCAAAATTTATCAAACTTAAAAATATTTTGAATAAGACTATGAATTATCAAAATATCTCTTCTGATATTAAGACTACACGCAGAAATTTACCAAATCGATTAATCTTTACCAATTCAATCGAGCCGTGTCCGATTATTTTGTTGAAATCGATTAATCAATACATCGATTATTCTCAGATAAGTGGCCATCACTAGCATTGATCTCAACAATTTCAACGTTACTTGCCACTCCAGACCCACATTGAATCGACGAGGAAATAACTGGGAATTTGAATGACACCATATTTTTTTGAGTTGAATTAATTGAATTTATTCATGTAATTCGACTTCATTTTTCTGGTCCAAATAATAATTATTATTTCTCCTCAAATTCGGATAGATTTATTAAATTCAAATTGCTTCATTTGAATTCAGGTATTTGAAAATTTTCTTCTTCTTGATTTAAAATTACTTTTTTATTTGAATTCAATTATTTTTCTCTCTAAACATAAAATTTAGGCACGAATCTAAAGTTATTCAAAGTAACTTGACTTATTACAACTCTTCCCAATTCACTTATATCTCAAATAATTCTCATGATTTCAGTTATCATTTTTAGTGATTCAGTGAATTCTCATTTACTCAGTTATTTTGTGTTAACTCAGGTGAATTGTAATTGATTTACAAACCTATTGACACGTCAATTCAGCGAGTTGTTGTTCCCTCGCATTATTGAAAAATCGGATGTCAATGATGAATTTCAAACTAGTGGAAAAGTTATGTTGCAAAGACACAAAAAATGTTCGGAAAGCATAATTCAGATTGATTGAATGAGTAATTATGAACCCTAACGGCATATCAATCGTCTAAAATCTCTAGTTTTATGCATACATCGATGATTGGAAGTGTTTTATAACATTAAATCTTAAATCCGCTGATTTATTTGGAGATTTATTTTTATTTTCACTCGTGTATGTGTGTTTCGTAGTATTGTGGAGCTGGGCATTCGCTTATTTTCACACACACGAGTGTGCGTCCGTGGGTGTGCGGCCGGCAGCGTGTGCCGCGGCAACAATACCGAGGTCAGCGCTCGAGAAGGGGTACAACAGCGAGTGAGGGGAGGTGCCGATATTTACTTTGTAACCGAATAATAATAATTCGCCCAGACGAACAAAACAGCAATTTCCGTGGCGGCAAATCCAGATGAAATGGTGCACTCTGATTGGCCTAACACTATCGCTTATAATTCAAAAACTATGCGTCGGACGAGCTTCCGGTAAAGAAATTCTCGGTTGCATTTCAGTCAGCTATCACGCTCGCTGGTCCGTGTCCCTCAATTTAGGGACACCCTGTATATAGGCCGATAGATCGCAAGAATTTGGAAACGGTGCGCACCGCGTTCTGCGCATCTCGGAGGGAAAAATGACGTCAGAGACGGCGGGAGAGCAATGAAACTCAAAAATTTAGAGATGGCGGGTCGGATAAAGGGTGGACCCAGTCGTCTCTGACGTCATTTTTCCCTCCGAGATGCGCAGAACGCGGTGCGCACCGTTTCCAAATTCTTGCGATCTATCGGCCTATATATATATATAAGCTCAACGCATCCGATGCAGACTCGTCAGTCTTACACGATACGTGCAAGTCAAAAAAGTTATACAAAGTTCAGCTTATATCAACGTCAAAGTCATGGCAGTCGAATCGTAATATACGGAACAAGAGACTGTGCAATATCGCAGATCCCGCAGAGCAGAACAATGCTGTAACTTTAAAAATCTTGAGACGAAAATTCAGCGCGTTGCAAAAACAAATCGACAACCTCGATCAAATGATCAAAGCTTTAGAGCTCACCACGGAGAAAGCCTTGGATACCTTTTACACAGACTTTGAAACAGGCAGAGACCTGTCGATTCGAAACGCTGATAACATTTCCAAATTGGACACCCGACTAAGAGCGTTGGAATATGAACGAGGAAAAGCAAGCACTGGTGACGGAACTGCATAAGCCTGCACGCCGGAATTACCCGCGTCGACGTGTAAACGTGCGCGGCATCGACGAGACCTGGCAGGCGGATCTTGTTGATATGACGTCATACGCTGGGCAAAACAAAAGTTACAAGCACATGCTCACAGCATTGATATCTTTTCAAAGTATGCGTGGGCTGTACCGAAAGAGAGCAAGTCTGGAGCTGATGTTACGAAGGCAATGTAATCTGTGCTTGTTCAAGGACGGGTACCGAAAAAATTTACACGTTGACAGAGGAACGGAATTTTACAACTCGAAATTTGAATCGCTTATGACACGTTACGGAATCAAACTTTACTCCACGTACAGTAATTTGAAGGCTTCGATCTGTGAACGTTTCAATCGCACGCTGAAAGGTAAAATGTGGACACGGTTCAGCATGCAAGGAAGCTACAAGTGGCTCGATATCTTATCTGAATTGGTTTCGGCTTACAACAACACCAAACACCGAACCATAAGAATGAAACCGTCGGATGTCACCGTTGCAAACGAGAGGCTGTTATTACCTCAGGCGTACGGAGGGCTTCGAGCGATACCTACCGTATCGGCAAAGTTCAAATCCGGCGACAAAGTTCGAATCAGTAAATTCAAAAATGTCTTCGAGAAAGGTTACACTCCCAATTGGACGACTGAAATATTCACGATAAGTCGAGTGGAAAATACTCATCCTGTGACGTACAAGCTCAAAGACTACCGAGATCAACCCATCGCTGGTGGTTTCTACGAACAAGAGCTCCTCGAGGTTTAACATCCGGATATCTATCTGGTGGAGAAGGTGCTCAAGAAGCGCGGAAGAAAAATATACGTTAAATGGTTAGGTTTTGACAATACACACAACAGTTGGATAAACGAATCGGATACGTAACATTTGAATGAATGAATTTTTTTGTAAAAACGTATGTCCCTCTTTATTTTATATCCGACACACAACAAGTATGCGTCTTTATTTTTTAGACAATCGACAGACATATGCATCGTTGTACAATTTCTTATATTTCGGAGCGTTCTTATTCACTATCCTACATAATAATAATATTTTATACATCATGGTACAGTTATAAATTACAAAGCTAAGGTGTAGGCTTGTAGCCCCACGGAAGCGTGTCGGTTGTATTTTGAAACACGATCCGCTTGTCGTCATTCCAGCTCAGTGCTACTTTCTGCTGTTCTACGGTGTATACCTCGTGCTTTCGACTCAATATCAAATGCTGATTTGAGGATAAATTTTCGCGGTTCAAAACACATTCCAAATAATCGTTGAAAGTTATTTTTCTCAACGCTGATCCTTTGACACCTTTGGCACGTTTATTGCCTTTCTCATCTCCCAAGACTCGGAATGCGTACAGTTTAGCTCTTAATCCTACAAATTCCAGCATTATTTTTCCATTACTCTCATCTTTCATCAAGCCGAGAACTTTTTTGTTCGCTAGAGGCATTCCATAAACGTTGTCAAGCGGATAATCAGACGTATCGAATTTGTGCAAGTCCTCCTTCATGTGTTCGTATATGTCGGGGACGGTAAAATTGTAAATCAAACTGTCGGTATCCGTATACATTAATTTTGCTCGGTTGCCGAATTTCTGCTTAATGTAATTGTAATGAAAATCGTAGATATATGTTTTAGCTAGATCCATGATGGAGAAACCTGCATACAATGGTTTATTCAACTTGACTTTCGTCTTACTCATTTCAACGATAATTATATCTTTGTCGAAAACGGTGCAGCTGTGAAAATTGGGTTTGGCTATAGTAGCTCTAGCACCGTATCTTCCATCCCATTTCGTGATCAGCCTGACATCTCTATACTTCCTAACATTTTCCATTGTTTTGCCAAAAACTGCGTTGTTCATCAGTTTGTAAAAATTTTTCTCGAATTCGTTGTGAGATTTTTTGCGCAAATCGGTATTCAAATCTATGTATTTTTTGAGCCACGGGGTTTGTCTGAATTTGAGAACTCTGTGAATTTTTAGTAATTTTAAGCCTAATTGTAAGCATTGTTTCGAAACCCTATAGTGAACAACGTAGTTTTTCTTGGAAAGTAGCGTGGGCGTCAATTTCGGTTGCTTACTATTCGAGATCGGAGGTATGTAGTGCTCCGGACACAGTGGTAAATCCTTATGAATTTCATGCAGTTCCTCAGGATATTCCAAATCCACCTCCAGTATGTAACCAAACTCCGCATCGTCCGAGATGGTAAGAACGTCGCATTGTCCGAAGTCTGATAACCATTCGAAGGAACTGTATGGCAGAGCAAAGCTCATAGCAGCACCGTACAAATTATTAACGTCAAAGTACATGAGATAAGATTCTTCGACCTCAGGATCGAATTCCTCTTCCATATATCTATTGTTGGCCTTTGCGTATCTATTCGAACACTGTGACACACCACCTCGAATACCCTTTTCGATAAACATAACCATGTCTATGTCAGTGAGAAGCTCGAGTTCGATGCCTGTACATTTTAACATTGCATCAAACGACAGACCAGGCGCTGTGTAGTAATGTAACGGGTCCAGTTTGTACGTCGTCCAACAGCTCTGTCGAAAATTTTGAAAAACGTCAGCCAGTAAAAACACGTCCGTCTGTAAATACAAGTCCGAATACTCTTCCAAAGTTTGAACGTTAAAAGTTTGCCAAACTGTACATGCATGTGCATAGTCGTCGTCTGATATATCCCGATCATTTAATTTTGAGTAAAATTGTTGTTTGGATGGTAGCCGTGTGTCCTCGAGCTCCTCCCAACTGTCTATATATTCGTACGGGAACACTCCTTTTCTGGTCAATAACTGAAATTTATCTGAGCTATGATAAAATTTTCGTGTGATTGATTTCTGATCATCACCGAGATACGTTGCTAATTTCTCAAGACTACTGGGCATGAAACGATACGAATCTACGAATCTAAACTTTATATCTGTCCCCTCGACATATTTTGTAAAAGAAATGTACTTTTCTTTGGTTACGGGTAGAAGCTCAATTCTGCCCTCGAACGATGTAGCCAGTGCTTTGATCAGAAAATGTGAGTCGTAACCCGACAGATTGTGGAATATCACTGGGATAATGTGCGAATTTTGGTAATTTAGATTGCAACCTCGGTGAGCAGCACCACGGTACTTTCCCGTGAAATGGCAGTGATCACGATGTTTCACGTCTGTGAGTGTAAACGGTTTTTCACAAATGTGACACACTGTTGTTGAGTGAAATTCGTTAATTTGATTGAAATTGAGCGGTTCCATCGGTACAACAGTTTTGAAATAAACTTCTAACGAATGTGCCAATTCCGCTAACTCGTTCACAAACCATTGAACGCAAGTCTCTCCGCGATTAATTTTGAATTTTGAAAGCGAGTTGTCAAACGCACAATGTAGATAGTAAGCTATACTATACGGAAGATGCTTCTGATAAATTGTTCTTGTACCCATCTTTTTGAGCGTAGGTTCCAGTAAACATTCGAGATCCGCGTAAATGCAGAATGGAACGGTTTCTTTGTGCTTGAAATTTTTGAATTTCAGTATTTTTTCCTCATCTGTAGGTAGAATAACTTTGGTTTTGTTTAAATTCATGCAATCTACATTGTGCTTTGTTAAAGACTCTTCAGATTGAAAGTGAGATAGACACCTATCACATAACCAAGTACGACGTTTATGTTTAGAAATTTGGGAACTTGTCAACCGCGATAAATTTCGAATCCATGCAAAATGATGTGTTACATTCTTTTCAATATTTTCTATACTATTATCATCATTGTCGTTTTCAGACTCTATTACTAAAAGATGGATTGTAGGTTTATCAGACTTGTTTCGGCTTAAATAAATGGGTACAATTTCACTGCGCTTTTGTTTTTCCGCACTATCTATACCATAAACGTTAATTGAGAGTTTGTTAAGTTTCTCAAATTTTGGAATCTGGTCTAAAGACATTGGAAAATGCAAACCGTCGTTTTGTAGCACTGAGCTGAAATGTGGATACGAAGTAATTTCATTGGGATTTTTGTTGTTGGCTGGAAAGAGGGCTGCGGTGACCGACCAGAGGAAGCAATACGCGTCTCTGTTGCGGATGTTGACGACAGCCTTCTTATCTTGAATATCTTTGGGTAGTGGTGTGTATGTGAACACACCGCCTCGCAGTGGCACGTACTTGTTGATATTTACAGTCAAATTGATTATTTCGGTCAGCGTATGTGTATGTATGTATGTCAGCTGGCTGGAGGATGATCTGGTTTCTGGTGTTAAAATATTTGATTTCCTCAACAAGTTCAGCGTTTTTCGTTATATTGAATTTACAACACAAGACACAGTTTGCTTTTAAACTTCCCACTTTTCGTAGCATTTTCATCAGTCTTGCAACGACGAGGTGTTTCGCATCTTCCAAAAACCTGTTCAAATCATTATGCCGCAGATTGATAATGGCTCCCGTTCGAATTCGACTCTCGAAAGCTGTCTCCAAATCTTCCCACCGTACTCGATCGCTTCTTCGTCGGCTTCGTAATCCGTCACCCACTTTTTGAAATTGTTCAAATTTGACTGTCAACGATTTCAGAATTCCAATTGTTTTCAAAATTCTTATCTTCTCCCCGATTGTTGAGGCGTTGTTGCGTAAGATTTTATTCAAAAGCCTGATGTTTTGGGTTCCGAGTCGAATCCATTTTGCAATCTTTGCCGGTGACGATTTTTCAGATAAAATCTTGAACGCCGTTTCCATAATTTGTATTAATTTCAAACACTTTTCGGAATCCATGTTTCTTCTTCTTCTTTTGATCACACACTTGACAAAGATAGAGTTGCGAAGCTTGCTCTAAAATGATCGCTCTACGCTGACATGGTCCCTTTTATGGGTAAACACCGACGTGACTCACACATACACACACACAGGCGGCTTTTTCACAGGGTTCACGAACTCAACGTCGCACTGCAATCCGTTGTTCGCAGGCCGCTCGCCGTCAAGTCGAAACTCGTCGGACGATTCCAAGTATTGTTTTCGTCGGACGATTCCGAGAATTGTTTGTCTAAAATTCGTTCAAAGCCAGAGCGGGTCTTTCGGAATTCAACGTCGCACCGAAATCCTTTGACCGCATGCCGCTCACCGTCGAGTCGAAACACGTCGGACGTTTCCGAGAATTGTTTGTCTAAAATTCGTTCAAGGCCAGAGCGGGTCTTTCGGAATTCAACGTCGCACCGAAATCCTTTGACCGCATGCCGCTCACCGTCGAGTCGAAACACGTCGGACGATTCCGAGAATTGTTTGTCTAAAATTCGTTCAAGGCCAGAGCGGGTCTTTCGTAATTCAACGTCGCACCGAAATCCTTCGACCGCATGCCGCTCACCGTCGAGTCGAAACACGTCGGACGAATTGTTTGTCAGTATAGATTGGTTCAAGGCCGTGAGAATCTTCTTGAACCTTCTGGAAGCTCTCAAAACCTGACACACGCCAGGATTCTCGGTCGAACGTTCGAGGATCCACGGGGTCCGCTCGAACGCCTGAGGATTCACGGAGTGCGCTCGGTAATGCAGTTATCGATCCCGTTCGATGAGCATGATTTTCTTCACCGACAAAGAACACAACTTATCCCACAAGGGGTAACACCACGGCAATTTCAGGCATTTTCTACCGACGATCATGGTCATTTGGAGGATTTTTCACCGACAATCATGGTCATTTGGGGGATTCTTTACCGACGGTCATGGTCATTTGGGAGATTTTCTTACCGACTAACGGTCGGCAGAGCACGTTCTATCTTACGAGAGTGGGGGGGTAACATTCAAGGGTTTGCGTCTGGGATGCATGTACAGGCGGATTGGTCGGCTAGGTCGGTAAAGAAGGTGTTTCTACGCAGAACCCCTCTTGTTATACTACTGTTCGAGGTTAAATTTGTGAAGGTATAACGATATATATGTGGGTTCGAGGTTAAGGCTGTCAAGATCTGAGGGCATATACGCTGGATCCTTGACATGACGACCGCGCCGGTGGCGGCCAGATATCTTTATAATATTGTTACGGTTTCCCCCTTCAAATATGCATGTATTTATTTAATTAATCAAAATGAAGATGCGCTGTTCCCTGACAACGAACGTCTTTTGGAATCAATGAGGATCTTTCTGATTATTTCTTGAACGGACTTTAAACGACACACGTCTTCTTGTACTTTTGTTCTGAATAAACCGCCCCACTCTTTTTGAATTCTCCTGATCATTTATTTCACTCTCTGACGTAATAATATAGAGTAGGGGGGCTTGGCTCTCCTGCGCGCTTCGGGCGTCAACCCCCATTTTCGAGTTTTCATGGAAGGGGAGAGGGAAGGCGGTCAAAAGATCAGATATTTGTAGGTATAGGGATGTATATGTATAAAGGGTTAACCCCTTGTAGCCCAAAACCATAAATTTTAAAATAAATAGCATTTAAGGACTTGTCGTTAATACGTTCCGTATGGATTTTATAGGATCTTATTTAGTTCATTACAGAAATGTCACAAAGGGCTACAAGGGGTTAAGTGTTGAATCCGTGATTCCGAAATTGATCTATATGTATACGGAAGATAAAGGGTCAAGTCTTCATAGGTGTTGCGGTATACTATATGTAGGGTTAAGGATTAAATCAGTAAACGTATAATAAGGGCATAAACGTTGCAAAGGTAGAAGGTTGATCAATAGTCAAAGGTCGAAGGTCGAAGGTCGAAGATTGAAAATCGAAGATCGAAGGTCGACGATTCGTGACACGGCGGCGACGGCGGCGGCGATATCTTTATGTAATATAGTACGATTATACAGTATTATTATAATTATGCTTTGTCTTGATATTATATATAATAGATTATCACTGGATTGAAAAAAAAATGGTCGGTTTTATAATAGTAATTATAATATATTGTAACAACGGGGGGAAATTAAGAAAGGTCTAAGAGAATCAAAGAGTTCTCTGTGCGATTTAAGCGAACACCGAGCCAAAGAAGTCTCACGAACAAGGAATATTTTAGAAAGAAAATAGATGTATTTGGACACAAGCTCTCTTTTAAAAGTCTAGAGACCGACTGTTTTTACAATAATGTCGGTTGACGCAGCAACCTTATTCTTTTTAAAGACATAAGAGGTTTATAAACGTCTTTTATCTATGATGACTACTAGATCATTTAAAAGGGGACAAAACGGGTGATTTCACCCTTTGTTACAATATTATATATATTATTATAGTACATATATATTGTTAAAAAGTGTGAAATCGCCTGTCTTACCCGTCTTTCTAATGATCTAGTAGTCATTATAGATAGAAGAAGTTTGTAAACGTCTTATGTCTGAAATAAATAAGGTTGCTGCGTCAACGATCATTCTTGTGAAAATAGTCTTGTTTCAGACTTTAAACGAATAACACCGCATTTTGCAATAAAACATAATTTTCTAAACGTTTTAATTTTCGCCACTTACTTGCCACTCAAGCTCAAGTACCCACATTTTATTACGTCATTCCAACGAGAGTTACACTGGTGTCAGAAGCGTGATATTTTTGAGCTGTGTTAGTGCATCAATTTAGTGCGCGAATTTTCCAAGATGACTATCACAAGGAATACTCGATTTCGTCGTCGGGAAAGCTACGGAGATGATTCTCTACTACAAGAAGAAATCCCGCAAGCTCCTGAACCGACTACAACTTCCACTACAGCCACTATCGCCGAGCTTGACCTCGTGAAGCTCCTTCAACAGCAACAAGAGGCTGCGGCTCTTCATCAACGACAACTTTTAGAGGCAGCAGAACGTCGAAGTAGCGAATCAACAACAAAAACAATGACTGTCACTGCTGCAGGTACCAGAGCTCCAACAGCGGGAACTACGCGAAGAGCGGGAACTAGAACAGCAAGAGCAGCATCAGCATCAGCAGATGATTCTCGAGGCTCATGCTCGCTCAAAAAATCGGATGCATGAACTGCTACAGATTCGCAAGACCCAGGTTACGCTTAGGATTATTCAAGGTCTATCAATTTTATTAGGGATACAGAAGTAACCCGTCTACCTAGATCTAGGATACGAGAAGGAATGACTCATTCTGTGCCTCTCTCTTGTCTCGTAGCTCAAAGTGACCATATCGAAAATACGATGCGGGGCACCCAAGAGAACATTGCTCATGTATCGACGTGCTTCTAAGGCCACTTGAGGGAAGAGATCCCAAGGTCAATGAACGCGCGAAATAATTCTCATTTAGACGAATCTTTTTTGAGCCGTACCGGACGTTACCCAGAAGTTTGCCCAAACCTCGATAGGCAAACGTCTTATATACCTGAAACTAGGCCTTCTGCACTAATAAAGCCACTAACTTTTGATGGAAAAGCTTCGTGGTCTGATTTTTAAAACCAGTATCTCACGGTTGCTAATCATAATCTTTGGGATTCCGCTTCAAAAGCAGCGGTCCAAACATTAACGTTTCATCTACTCTGTCTCCAACGATACGGGAGTGAACACCTCAAAAATTATACTTGACCCAACTTCAGAATACCCGCCAAAATCGCGACGAAGATTAAGCCTCCCTGGGTCAGACGATAGTTGTTTAACTAGAGTTTTATTTACAGTAGAAGCATTTGTAAAAACACTACGGGATCCCGACATTAGACTCGCGATTAGCACCTCAGGGGTTTCTACCACGTTTCTACGCTTCGAGAAACTATAGCAAAGGTTCTCGAAATAGAAGTCTTGAGACGAGAACATCTAGGAGTAGCTAAAATTCGTCAAATTGAAGTTTCAAAAAACGTACCGGAAAAAAACAGAAGTTCGGTTCAGAAAAGACCTCGTCTAACAAGCAAAATAATAATCAATTATTTATAAATAAGAATAATCGTAGTTTCACTCGTAACGATAATAATAACTGTCAAGAAAATTGCGGGACTGAACCTGCTCAACCAGTCTTGAACTGCTTATTTTGTAGAAAAAGAAGATGATGCCAATCGTCGTTTTACGTTGAAAAAGTTTGCCGGAGAACCACCTCAATATTCGAGTCCGAGATGTTCGAATTGGCGTAACAGAGAAACAACTAATTGTAAGAGGTATGATGATCCTCAACCAAGTACCTCGACCGGTCCTGGTAAAAAAAACTAGCTCCAGATGATTTAGGTCAGATTTGATATGTTTCTTCTTCAATGGTTTGTTATTTTCTATCGCTAGTAGGCTCGACACAGTTTTGTTACCTACTAGAATTTTATTCTTCGAAATCGAGTTTTGGGACGGTTAGGCTTTGATTTTGAATAACCTGAGTGAAGCACCGATTATTCTGCAGAGCCTACAAGCGACCAATTGATTTTCATAACTTTTCTAACCCATCTGTCAGTTTTCCCAAGTTAATATGCTGACAGATCTCCGTATTTTCTTTCTTTTTCTCGACGATGGCTGGCGGTCCCCGATTTTGACTGATATTCGAAAACCTGGATACATTGCAGATAAGATCGTTTTGATCTGATCTTGTTTATACCAAATTTGTCGAGCGAATTTGGATTTAGCCACCACCACTCACATTTAAGGACGCCGAAACGAAAAGGGGATTAAACAAACTTTCGCAAAATAACTATTGTCCAGTAAAATATTTTTTCAACTTGCTCAAAACTCAATTTCAAAAATAGGCTCGGTAGAGAATTTTATTCCGTATCTTTTTCTTAAATAAACTATATTGATAATTTTTATAGTTTATAAAATATTTAAAGAAGCCATTCTCGAGAAAACAAAAATTTAATGCTTTTTTCACTTCAACTCGTTATGACTTTTTTAAATATTCATATTTTTTCTTCAAACTTGTACATGATAAACTTGCATGTATTCCGCATCTTTCAAGTCCAATCACAATTCTTAATGTCAAATACAAACAATATGGCGATTTAAAAAAAAAAAATTCGTCAAAATCTTCTGCTGATGTTTTCAATCGAAAAAGTTGTGTGACGAGAGTTCAAGTTTTCATTTTTCAATCGTACCAACATTTTCACTATGCTTTGAAGAGATTTTGTGGACATTTTTAGCTTTAGCTTTTATTGTTTAAGAGCATTGTCAATTTTTCTACGAGCGCGCGTCGCACTCGCATCTGCGGTGCACGCCACTCACATTCTCAAACGGCTGAACCGTACCGAAGAAACATGTAGGTATGTTTGGAATAATATTTTAGGGCTGAGTAGCATTGACAAGATTCAAACAAGTAACATTAAAATTATAAAACTAAATATTCTAAACCGTTACAGTAGTGGCAGCAAAAACACTAAACAAAAGCGCAGCTATGTGTTAACATCGGAGGTAGTGATTCACGCTGTCCAATCAACTTGCGTTTGTAAAAATATAAATAGTGCTCTTGCAACTACCTTGACATTCGTTAGTTTTATAAATTTAATTTTACTTGTTAAATATTATAAATGTTACTTAGCTTTAATATATTCTTACCTTTCACCAAAAAACATTACGCGTCGATAATTCAGATTCTTATAATATTTATTTAACCACATTAAAAATAGTAACGTTATTTACAAGAATATTGTAAATGATATTATTATTTGAAACATACTTATATGTTTCTTTGGTAAGGTTCAAGCATTTGAGAATGGAGTGAAGCGCGCCGCAGACGCGACCGTGACACGCGCTCGTAGAAAAATTAACAATTTAAATTAGGATTTAAAAAAAGTCGATTTCTTAGTAATTTTCAAAAATTAGTATTTCACCTTCTAATTAACTTAAAGGCTTGTTCGAAACGGCATTCTTCTCGGTTCACCTTCTATGTTAAGAAAAAAATAAAAATAAATAAAAATAGATTTACAGTTCAAATTCAAATCCGACTTGGCGGGGAGCTTCCAACTGAGTTACTGTTTTAGCGAAATTTTATCTGTTTTTGAAAGGCTCTTAAATCTACAGTTTTCAATGTAGAGGGTTGACTAACTGCTGATATATATCACCGAGGTCTATTCTGTCGATATCTGCCCCACATTACATTCATTGCTTCTATTTCTTTAATATAAAGCTACAAAAAGCTAATCGATTTGTGAAAAATCGCTATTTTCAGATAGCTGTAACTTTTTTTTTTGAATTTCGATTTTCTTAAAATTTTTAGGAAAGTTGGTCTATTACGTCCCCAGCAAGCCCTGAAAATTTCAACTTTGGAATTGAGCCTGGATAAAGGCTATGAATTTTCAAAGTACCCGGAAATTGCATTGAAACCAATAAGCATTTTATTCACGTTCCTCAAATAGGACGCCGTTTTAGATTAATAAGCGCACTGACATTCAGTACCTTGGCCATCTTTACTCAAACATCATGTAAACATTTTCAAAATTTGGCGCGTTTATGATTACGTAAATCAATATCAATGATGAAATCAATATCGATCATATAACCTATCTGTCTATCCGTTAGAATCACTTCCATCCAAAAATATCACTGCTACAACACGTATGCAGACACCGGTTGTCAAATTTTGTGAGTAATCCGTTAATAATTGTCAAATCTAAGCTTAATTTAACTTGTTCATCCTTAATTCATGTTTTAAACCTGCTCATGTATCACGCTATCCTATATTATGCTTTTATAATTAATTCCACCGGATGTCCAGTACACATAACTTTAAAAATGTTACTTAGACACATGTTTTTGATATATACTTTCTAATAATTTAAATGGCTTTATGCCAACGCTGTGAAGAACTATTGTCCAGTAACATCTTTAAATCAATAAACAAGATCACACTTTGACCAGCATCGACGAACTTTCCCCTTATCTACTCCTCTGATCACGAATTCATCACAAATTAAAAATCGTACTTATATCACACTAATGTAAGTTATATCATATTAGGATTTTTTTCAATTTTCGATAAATTTAAAAAATTCTGAGAAAATAGAAAGAATCGTCTACCCACGACGGGACTGGGCCGAAAATTCGTGAAATAAATAGTTTTTGTGAGAATTTTTGAAACAAATTTCAAAGGATACATACAAACAATGTTCAAAATCAGATTTCGATCGATGAATGGGAAAAAATCTACTGAATAATTTTTTGGTATTGTTTTGCGTCAAATTATTGAAAAGTTCAGTGAAAAACACAGAATTTGAGAAAAAGAAAACATTCCAATTGATACATTTTTAAAGAGTCATGAGTATTTAAAAATAAAAAAAATCTGAAACTTTGAAAAATCACACCTCGTGAATGGTTGGATGACAAAAATTGAAAAAAATGATAAAGTTAAACAAAAATTAGGATCAAATCAAAAATGGCACTTCTGATGGTAGGTTGAGTTGGTATAGAATGCTCCATATATAGTGCCTAAAGAAATTGATCTAGTCTGGAAATTCCCTCGTGCAAAGTATCCAGGTTCGAAAATATCTCTTGTCGAAAGCGTAACGGAACTGACGAATCGTAACATGTTGTCTGAGTATAATAAAAATTACAATACTATTTTAGTTGGTTATTATAAATCGTGAGTAAGACTTGTAAGAACGCAGATATTTGAGAAATAATATTATTTTTGATCAGGCATTATAATCACTAATGACTAAAGAAATTTTGTAATGAACGAGAAACCGCCGCTTGAAATGTATTCTTATAAGATTCAGGCATCTGCTATATTTTTATACGATAAACACGCCCATTCAACTATGTTTTTATCGATGATTTTGAAGGATTGTGTGAGTGTATCAAAGTAGGTGTACCTTTCATAGCAACTTTTCAGTACAAAATAAAATCTATTTTTTTCATTTTATAACAATTCTTCCATATAAAGAAATATTGTTCCTTTTTCAACTGCAGTTATTACTCCAAAACTTTCAGTTACCCTGCCGCCGTTTACAATTAACTAGCTGGTGAAATACACGGAGAGAAAAAATTCTTCGACTTAAGTTTTATTATTTATTTGAGATAAATTCTCTTTAATTAAAATCATACTTGCTTAATTGAATTACGTTATTTTTGATTTAAGTAAAAGCGAATGTCGAGGGAAAAAAAAATTCCACACTTTAGTGCATTTTGGATATAATCAATAATTTTCTAATTCTTTGGCATTATCCAACGTTTTGTGGAACATGAATTTTCCCTATAAAAGTATATTATTATTTAATTATTATTTCTATCAATGCATCGGGCTATTGAGCAAACGTTGACTTAAATGAAGACTACAAAATTTGGTAACGGAACAAAACCTTACCTGATTCAACAACGTTTAATGATCATTGCTGTGTGTTGGAAAGAAATTAATATTCATATAGTCAATGGAAATAACCGATAGTTGAGCAGTTAACGTTTGTTTCAAGAAACAGATTATCTTATCAGCAGCAGTTACTTTAAAGAATATTCATTGAATTTGGATGAAAGATATTGGCAAAATCGTGCAAAGTAGCCCAATGAAGACAGTTACTTCAACCCAGAGCTTAGTATTACATTACCTCAATGCCACCTATTTCTCATGACAAGACTATTTGTTTATTTAAATTTACATAATATCCCTACGTAAATCACTTATTTGGCGAGGAAATAAATATACCAACCACGTAAACGCGTTGATCTGGATGAGTATGGACGAGTAAATATTTACTAGCATACTCGTATATAGTGTGTAAGTAATATACCATTGCGATTGAAACAAGTGAATTATATTTCGAGTCTCGCTCTTCGAGATTACAATGGTAGTACCGCTACTTTCTGCTAGTTTGAGTTACATATTCAGAGAATAATCGAAAAAAATGGTAAGCGGCCCTCTCCTGGTGTCCGCCATCTTGCCATCTTTCATACGTTTTTGTGCAAGGATGAGTCATACGTCAGAAAGAATATTCAGTGTTTCCTTTAGCAAAAAGTATCGGTTAGCTTGAAAAATTGTAAAAAATATACTGCAGTCATTAGTAGAGTGCGTTTTTTCTACATGAGAAAGTCAAAGAAACGCTCTCACGAGAGATAATCATCGTCAGAACTGCGACATAAAATAAAAAGGTAAGAGAAAGAGCTTTAAACAAAACGCCCATCGGAAAACAAGAACGTACAGAGAAACAGAGACCAGTCGACGGTCAGAGACGCATCGAGAAACACATATGAAAGAAAATTTCGCCATTCTGGTAAGCTTAATTAGTGCTCGGAGAAATATTGACGGCGTGATCTCGAATGAATGAGTCTCGTTCGCGCGTACAGGCTGATAAATTTTGCACGTAGGAGGCAATAACCATCAGTGCCTTAAAAAAGGATGAGAGAGAGAAAATTAAAGGACAACAAATATTTCTCTTTCCTTTCCCTCTGACAATTAGATAAAGACATTCTCGAGTCTAACCAAGAAAATCGCCGCCAGAGGCAGACAGAAAAATTAGCGACGCGTATGGAAGTTGCTACCAGGGTTGTTCCAAAAATGGTGCCTCTCAATATAGTCTTAGCAGACCAAACCAACTTGTCGCAGGACACGCAGCCAACGGTTGAGTCAGAGTTAGCAGCAGAGACAAACGCTACTTTTTAAGTAGTAATACCGGACGAGGCAGGTGCTGCTGATCCGAAGGAGGCAAGCGCCTTACTGCGAGAAGATAATACAGACACTGGAGGAAAAACGTTAGACGAGGACACTCGGAGAGCCCTTGGAGAGGACCCAGCGTCTAAGAAGAAAAACAAAAGAATATAAAATCCTTATGGTCAGATTGGCTTTCTTCAGGACTACCTATAGAAATGAAAGAAGAAATTATCGATAAATGTCCTAGAAAAGGGAATTTTCAAGCCCCAGAACTAAACCTAGAAATTGTAGTAATTTTGAATGAGACTGGGTCCAAGAGAGATTCGTTCTTTACTCATGAACAAAACTGGGGTGGGTCTGCAATGTCGGCCTTAGGCGAAGCAATTACGATGATCATTAACGATGACGTAGAGCCAGTGGATAGACTGAGTCTGTTACAAAACCTCGCAGATGCAGGAAAGTTGATCGCTCAACTTCATTTCCAGATCTCGACAGCCAGAAAAGCCTGTATTGCTCCCATTTTGTTCAAGCAGACGAAGGAATTACTTACCAAGACAAGGCCGACCACACTCCTTTATGGTAACAACATGGGCGAGATTATAAAAACAGCAAAATCTATGGTGAAGATGGGGAAGGAGTTGAAACAACAGCCTTCAACTCCCACAACCTCGAGGACCACAGCAAGGCCCGCTGCCCAGGATGCGTCCCGGTCTTTAAACTGGAGAGACTTTTTTCCAAAGCGGATGACCTCGTATCAGAGGCATAAGAGGGGCCAGTACAAACAGTCCACTTTCCTAAGGGGAAAATACACCCACAATCCAACAAAGAACAATTTCTACAACCAGAACAGAGGTCAGTTACTCCGAGGAGCAAAGAATTAGTCAGTACAGAGGTAAGCTGTTCAGCGGGGCGTCTAAAAAATTTCTCAACGGAGTGGAAAAAAATCACCACAGATAAATTCGTTCTGGAATGTATAAAAGGCTATAAGGTACCCCTAACCAGTCCAATTGTAGAGCCCAGGAATCGTTCAATCAGAGTTTTCTCAAAAACAGAAATTAGAGACCTCGAATTTGCAATTAAAAAGTTACTAGACGCTGGGGCTGTTGTACGATGTACACCGGTTGAGGGCCAGTTTCTCTCGCCTTATTTTTTAAGACCCAAACCAGATGGCACGCATCGATTTATTTTAAATCTCAAATTCCTAAACGAGTTCATTGAAACTTCACATTTCAAACTAGAGGATCTGAGAATAGCTACGCTGCTAATTACACAGAATGCTTTCATGTGCAGCATTGATTTATGGGATGCGTATTTTCTGGTACCGATAGACTCTGCAAGTGGAAAACTTTTGTGATTTCCATTTCAGAATAATACATATGAATTTACCTGTCTCCCTTTCGGCCTGTGTACCAGCACATTCGTTGTTATCAAAATTATGAAGCCAGTTATAAACAAATTGAGAGAACAGGGTTTGATGTCAACAATATATTTGGACAGCATACTATGCCTGGACGAAACACAGGAAATGAGTTTTCTTAACATACAGGTGACCAGAGATATACTAATCGCGCTAGGCTTTATTATAAATGAACAAAAGAGCATGTGCATTTTGAATATGAAATGTAAACACCTTTTTTTTTTTTTGATATCGCTGGTAAAAATGCCTTATGCACACCCTGGAGCTTCGCGCAAGAAGCCTCAGGGTAGTGTGGGACTCGCACCCACTAAAAAACCAGCGGCCACTCTGGTACGAGTAGGGGGGACTCCCCGGAACCGCTCGAGGCATAAATTCAGGGATCCCCCCGGCGCCTTCGTGCCTACGCGCGGACCATACTCTATCGCCTATTCGGGAGTTGCGCCTCCCCCCCCCCCCCCCCCCCCCGCTACATCCTATGCTCAGCGCCCTCTCGCGAGGGATTACCCTGCCCGCTGGTGGGGCGTCTTCGGTTGCCGCTACGACGAGAGCTCCGTTTATCGGAGCTGCCAAGCGAATGGAGACCCCCATTCGGTGCCCCATGTCCGCGGTATTGAGCACCCTGCCCTTGCGGGTCCGGGAGAAGATGGATCCGGCGCGACCGTCACATCTGCCATCCCCGGGCCGGGGGCCGAGGTGAGAGAGGCAGAAGAAGAAGAAGAAAAAGAGGGGGCATGGCCGGAATGACCCTATCGTCAACTTATCGCCTAGCGTCTCACGTCCCTATCCTGGCACCAGATTCCACGTTGCCCTGCACCCCTCCTCTCCCCTCCACCTCCGACCCACGGCCCCGACCCAAAGGACGGGGCTGAGGCCGACCGGTGCCCCGTCCCGCCAACCCGTTTGGACCCCTGCCCGTGTAGATCTGAGCCTACCTCATGCCCGCGCTTACACGCGAACTACCCCTATTTTTCCTGCTCAAGCGGGTCGCGCGGTGCGCGCTGGGCCGCGTTTGCTGTCGTAACCGCTCTCGCTGCTTCTTGGCCGTCATAACCCGCTCCGCATAGCTAGCCATCGCCACCCATCCCTCTCTAGACCCTACCATAGCCCGGATCAAGCCAGGTAGTGTCAGATCCTCCCCAATGGCGCGCTGTAGGATATCCCTCTCGTTTTTCCACGCGGGGCACGCCTCCACTGTGTGGCGTGCCGTACCTTCCTCCAGCCGGCAGTACCGGCAGGTCGGCCTCTCCGTCTTTCCTATTCTGTATAGGAAATCTGCAAAATACCCGTGGCCTGTCAGGACTTGGGTCACACGGAAAGTCATGCTTCCGTGAGCCCTGTCGAACCATCCCGTCCAGTTCGCTAGAATGGATAACCTCAGTTTCTCGCTGGGGAGCCCCGCGCTTCCGAGGTGCACCCTCCATTGCTCGCGGGCTACGCGCAGTTCGTCCTCCCTAATCGCCTTGACTATGCTCGGGGACCACGTCCTGGTCGACCGCAGTTCGCGCACTCGACGGAATGTGCGCTCGTACGCATCAGCCACTAGATATAGTGGCGGGGTCCTGGCCAGTATCGAAACGGCCACAAAGGAGGTCGTGCGATATGCCGCAACCACTCTTGCGCATATCCCTCTCTGGCACCTCGTAATCACCTGTTTAATGTACTTTGAGGACCTCGCCACGTCCCCCCACACCGGAGCGCCGTACATTATCACCGCGAATAGAGTTTCAGCATAAAGCCTACGCCTGGATTCGGATGGCCCCCTCAGGTTTGGCATCAGCCTCGCTAGAGTCCTCGTGACACCCCCTAGCCTAGCCTCCATGGACGCGAAGTGCGCTTTGAACGTCAAGCCGGGATCCAGTCGCACCCCCAGGTACTTCATGGACCCCGACAGTAGCACTCTCTCCGCGCCAACTCTGACGTCTGGGGTGTTTGGTGTTTCCCCCCTCTCCACGCGCCGGAACAGGACAGCTTCCATCTTGCTCGCCGCAACCGTGAGGCCTAGGCCCGAAATTCGCCGGACTACCCTGGCTACCATCGTATTTGCTAGTGCTACCGCTGTGGATGGACCCCCAGCGGAACTCAAAACCAGCGTGTCGTCCGCGTAGCAGACAATAGCACAGTCTGCAACCCACTCCCCCCGCAGGACCTCGTCAAACGTGAAGTTCCATAGCAGGGGGCCGAGAACCGAGCCCTGTGGGACCCCGGCCCTCACTGCCAGACTTCTGAGCTCTCCATCTCCGTTCGTGTATTCCACGTGCCTGTCCCACAGGTAGGAATCCAGGACCCGTCGAAGATACTCCGGAGCCCCTTTGTCGTCAAGTGCACCCCTTATGGATGGCCATGGCAAACTATTAAATGCGTTGGATATGTCAAGAGACACAGCCACCGCGTAGCCCCCATTCTCCGTGGCGTTTTCCACGAATCGTCGCACCCTTAACAGAGCATCGTTCGTGGATCGCCCTTCCCGAAACCCATACTGGTCCTCGGACAAGCGCACCCGAGGATTCCCCTCCATCCACTTGCCCAGCCGAGACACCAAGATCCTCTCGAACATTTTACCCATCTCGTTCAGGAGGCATATCGGCCTTACCTTGGGGAGAGGCCCGGTGGGTGCTCCCCCTTTGGGGACGAGCACCAGTTGAGCCTTCTTCCATGGCAGCGGAACGACTCCTTCTCGCAGGCAGAGGCTGAAGTTCCTCGACAATAGTGCGATCATTCCCTCCGGAACTCTCGCCCACGCACTCCCCTCAACACCATCCGATCCCGGGGCGACATTGCGCGAGCATGCCTTTTTAAGCGCAGCTCGAACCTCATCCGCCGTGACCGCCCACCGTTCGTCCCATCGACAGCCGCTCTGGGCCCTCGGAGCGCATCCATCACCCCTCGGGAAAAGGGCATCAAGGAGGCTCCTGAGGGTATCCTCCTCCAGCGTCTCCGTGAGCCCACTTTGGGAGCTTCGCAGTTTGCCTAGCACCAATTTGTAAGGGAGACCCCATGGATCCGCTTCCACGGAGCTGGTGAGGTCTCCCCACGCCTTGACCTTGGCCGTTTTTATGCCTTCTTGGAGCACCCTCTTGGCGGCCCGATACTCGGCCTCTTTTTCCTGGCGGTCATCAGCCGTCCGTCTTCCCCTAGCAAGGCGCCTCCTCGCCGCTACGCAGGACCTGCGTATATCGGCCAGCTCTTCGCTCCACCAGTATGTCGCCTTCCTGGAGCGATTCCCAGTGCGAGCTCTAGGCGCGGCTGCGTCGCAGGCCTGCGTCATGGCACGCTCAATCCATCCTGCAAGGCCCTCGGGCGTCGTATAATCCCCTCCAGTTGGTCCCCAGGAAAAGGTGAGGGACAGAGCATCTGTCAGATGTTCCGGGCTGAAGTTCGACCAGTTCCAGCGTGTGTGGCCCTTTCTACCCCTGTGCTCTTCGCGTCTAGGGGTACCGACCTCGTACGAGATGTACCAGTGGTCGGATAGTTTTTCCGTCTCCTCCAACACCCGCCACCCCTTGATCGCGGGTACAAGATTTACTGACGACCACGTCAGGTCGACGACGGATGACCCCTGTGCCCTAATACATGTCGCCGTCCTCCCAGTGTTGTGGAGACGTACACCGCATGATGCCGCCCACTCCTCGAGCAGCTCTCCCCTCCGGTTGGACCTACACGGGTCCCAGGTCGGCGACCGGGCATTGAAATCCCCCCCACCACTACCCCCCTCCCACTGTTCCCCGCCAGCTGGATCACCCAAGCCAGGTCGTCCAGATGCGCAGTGAACTCCGCTATCAGAATGTTTGGGGATATATACACCGATATGGCAATTATATCCCCGAAATTAACGGTCACGTACCCTCTTCCCCTTTTGACGAGCGAGCCCCCGCGGACGTTACCCTCCGCCCTCCAGTATATGGCCGCCCGGCTGTCGTCACTGCTAAGCCAGGTGGCCACCCTCGGGGTAGCGTACGGCTCGGATACGAGGCACACATTGATTTCCTCTTCGAGTACTAACCTGCTTCAATAGGTCCTGATCCCCCCTGCTATGGTTCAAGTTACACTGTATGTACCTGGCCATTCTCGCTTGCATTAGCCGCGGGCCTCCGACCCCGTTCGCCGACGGACGTGCAATGTCCCGAACCCATCCTGTGGGCGCTGTCTATCCCTCTCCCCTCACAGACCGCACATTTGGGGCTGGCCGTGCAATCTCGCGCCTGGTGGCCCTCAGCACTGCACCTGTAGCACGCGGCCCGGCGCTCTGTCGACGCCTTACACATACTCCCTATATGGCCAAAGCCCCAGAACTTATAGCATTGCCTGGGGCGCGCCTCCAGCAGCTCTACCCTGGCCGTGGTCCAGCCGATCTTCACCTTGCCCTTCGTCGCGACAGCCACAGCTGCCCTCAGGGGGCACTGTGCCCACGCGCTATATAGCCCATTAGGTGTCCTCCTCGGAACACGTACACGGACCTCCTTCATTTTACAGCCACCCTGCTCGACTAGGGTGCGAGCCAGTTCCTCGGTAGACACTGAGTCATCCAAGCCCAGGACTCTCAGTTCGCCCTTGACAACCGGCCTTGTCACTGAGACTGCGTTGCCGTATTTATCGAGGATCATTTTGGTCAGCTGCGCCGCTAGAGCGTCCGCCTTCATCGCATTCTCAGGGCCAGGGATCTCAATGAAAACCCCTCCGTTAGCTGCCCGTCGCACCCTCGTCTCCTCTATACCTAGCTCCGCGAGTTGTATTTTCTTGCGTGCGAACTTGAGTATTTCCGCATACGGGGCATTCTCCCCTTTGCTTTTAATAGCAACGGCTGCTGTCCTCGGGGCTCTACGGCGAGCGACCGTGGGTCTATCCTCCCCGGTACGCCACAGGGCCCCTGTTGGGGCAGTCTGCGTAGCTTCCACTGCTGCCCCACATGGCACGCCCTCCCCAAGGCGCTTTCCCTTTCTCTTCCTCTTTGTTTTCCAGTCGCCCCTACCGTTCCCTGCATCGGCGCCGTCATCGACCTCCATCGGAGTGTCGATCGCACCCCGGTCACTCGCGGACCTCTGCTCTTTCTCCGTGGTGGCCTGCGTGCCGCGAAGTTGCGCCGTACCCGTACCATGAGAGTTTTGGTCAGCTGCTCCGCTCCTGCTCGAGGCATCGAGGAGCAGGAGGGATATCCTGCCCACCTCCTCTCGCACCTGTTTCAGGGCCGCGGACTGTCTGGCCATCTCCTCATCCCTGACCCTGTCACTGTCCGGAATGAGTCGAAGCTCGGATTCCGTTAGGCGAAGTTCGAACTCCGAAGCACCCGCTGATGTCGCCGTCGTCGGCCCCTCATTGGCCTCCACCTCGCTACTCCTAATGGCCGCCCCAAGGTCAAGCGCTATCGTCGTTTGGACGGCTTTCGACCGTCGCTCGTCGGCTCTCGTCGCAGGGCCCCTACTGGCAACCTGTGCGTATGAGCTTGTCGCCTGGTTCGCTGTTTCCATCTGAGGTCTCTCTCGGCCTTCTCGATTTTTCTGGAGTTCCCGTTGGAGCTCGTCCCTTTCCCTACGGGTATCACGCAACTGAGCCTCTAGGTCCGTGTTGTGCGCCTGCAGGAGAGCGGGATCACCTGCTGCTTCCGCTTTCACGGTAAGGGTAAGCAGGGCCTCCTTCGCCAAGCCCACCTTTCTCTTCATTTCGCCACTCAGTCTGCCCTGCATGGATTTGCATGGATGAAAATCCTTACGGCGTCTATATCCTCGAGCCACTCCATTAGCTGTGCCCCGAGGTCCGATGCCGACATGAGCCTATATTCCACAGGGCCTGCCCCCTGCGGGATTTCCTTTCAGGGCCGAGCCGCGACTCTGGCCTTCTTTTTTCCCACTGAAGGGTTCTTCGTTAGCCGCAGGTTCGAGCCCTGCGCGCTCCACTCTGACCCAGACTCCCCTGCTTCGGAGTCGTCTTCCAGGTACGTTCCCTTGACGATAGCGGTGCACCTCTTCTTACGCTTCGGGCGAGCTCCCAGAAGCGTACGTGCTGCCTCCTCCTCGCCTGAGGGGCTAGCCGTTCCCTTCCCCTCCCCCGCGGTAGTCGCAGCTTGATGCCGCGAGTTCTGTTTCCCTTCTACCTCGAATCTGCGCGGGAGAAAGAGCTCTCCGTCCGAGAGTGCAGCGTTCTCGGGTGGCGTTAGATCGTCCCCCTTTCGCTTGTTCCCCTGCTGCTGCTGGTGTCACGGGGGTGTCCCTTCGGGCACCGCCTGTGGTGGTGCGTCGACTCCCCCCACCGTCTCCGTCAAAACGTTGAGTGCAGGTGCCTGCCCTGGTGTACCCCCCGGCTCCGTGCTTCCGAGAGGGGGCCAGCTAATACCCCGCACAAGTGCCTGACCTCGCGCGCGCGCGCCTCCACCCCTTGCGTGTCCCCGCGTGCCCTTGCTATTCAGGTGCTCTTGCACCTCACCTTGCTTCGTCTTCTGCCTGCTCCATGTTGAGTTATCCATATTGAGATGTTTGTTTAATGACGACGGTTCGGCCATCATGGCAGCCACACCGCGGTGTGGCATCTTTTCCCGCTGGAAAAAATCCTATCCCCTCGCATCGAAGCCGCTGTCAGTTTATCGGGTGGTCTGCCCTATCCATGCGAACCCCCCATCCCTAGCTCTTTCCAGTCGCCCCGGCAGGGGATTCCCCTGCTAATCCGAAACAGGGTAGTCCACCGGCCGAGTAAGACCTTGCCGGATTTGCCCTACCGGACATCGGGTATGAGGAAATACTGACCGGGTAATCCTCCACGCATGCGCCCGGAGCCTCAGGTTTGCCCCCCAGATTGGCTCCAGACAGCCGCGGAGAGCGGTTCTCCCACTTTGGGCATGTGGTTTCCTGGGACCTTCGCCACGGAACCAAGGTTCCGTGGACTTACGTTTACCCGTAGTACGCCACAGAGGTCCGGTAAAGGTACTGACTTCACCCGCACACCCGCAGCCCCGGTTGATCGGTTACTACTACTTCCTTGGTTAGTCTCCGAGGAATCGCCCCAGGGGCCCCAACCGCAACCCACGCACTCGTTCCATTCACACACTCAATCCCGAGGGATTGAGCCGGTTGTTTTCGTGACCGCTCATCTTGAGGTCAGCCCAGCCTCGAGATTCGAGGAATCCCGGCGCCGAAATGACTTTCAAGACTCATTGCGACCAGGCCCCTACACCACGACAAGGTGACAACCGAGTAGGGGAGATGTAAATACCTTGGATTCATAATAGACTCCCAAAACATGAATGTCGAATTAACACGTGAAAAGAAAATATCTCCCCTGAAACTAATACAAAAATATTATCAGAAAACGAATTATAAAATCGAGAGATTTTGCTCACCTAATTGGCTCCTTGGTCGCCACATTCCCAGAAGTACACTACGGAAGATTATACTATAAGCTTTTGGAACGCGATAAATTCCTGGCATTGATCTTACATGACCAAAACTATGATAGAAAAATGTCTATTAGTAACGCTTCTCGTAAGGAATTGCAATGGTGGCGAGAGGTTATTCCTCATGCGAGGAAACCTATAACCCGCTATCATTTTTGGAAAGAAATCTTTTCTGATGCTTCGTTAACAGGTTGGGGCGGTCATTGTAATCATGAAAACGCTCACGGTTTCTGGACAGAGTCTGAACAAAAGCTACATACTAACCACCTGGAGTTGATTGCAGCTTTTTTTTGCTTTAAAATGTTTTGCCACAGACCACCGCGATTGCGAAATCTTACTCGGGATAGATAATACGACAGTAATATCGTATGTTAATAGGATGGGGGGTATACAATATCCGTAACTTAACAAATTAGCTAGAGATCTGTGGCGATGGTGCGAATCAAGAAGAATCTGGGTATTTGCAGCTTACATTCCGTCCGTCCAAAATCTTGACGCGGATCGGGAACCAAGGAAAACTAACGTAGACACCGAGTGGGAACTTGAAGAGGGAACTTGCCTTTGAAAGAATAGTTAGAAAGCTCGGTAGACCAAAAATAGACCTTTTCGCGACAAGAGCCGATACAAAAACAAAGGCATTTTGTTCATGAAAGAGAGACCCCGAAGCTTTGGCTATTGATGGATTCACGATAGACTGGGAAGAGCTTGTTTTTTATGCGTTACCACCTTTTGCTTTAATCCCAAGAGTTTCACAAAATATCAGGGCTAACAAAGCTAGAGATATCGTAGTTGTTCCTTACTGGGTCACACAATCGTGGTTCCCCGTATTCAAGTCTGTGATTGTTAGTGAGGTTAAGATGTTCAACCCCTTGTCTTGCAAAACAGCTTACCCTGGTTGCCGCGAGGCTCTGCGGATAGTCCACCAAAGAAAAGAACTATCGGAGTCAGCAATCACAATCCTCATTGCTTCCTTGACAAATTCCACTGTTCGTCAGTATAACTCGGCATTGAAAACTCGGTGGATTTTTCTAAAAAACTTGATCACGACCATAATTCCCAACCCAGTTCCCACGTTATTCTTTATTTCATCAATTAGCACTAAATTATGAAAGATGGCAAGATGGCGGACACTGGGAGAGGGCCGCTTACCATTTTTTTCGGTTATTCTCTGAATATATGACTCAAACTAGCGAAAAGTAGCGTTACTACCATTGTAATCATCTCGAACGAGACTCTCATATAATTCCAATCGAACTTTACGTACAGGTAAGTTCGTTTGATTTTTAATTTTTATTGAATACAATTAAATAGTATCGTTGAGATAGTTTGACAAATGGCCGTCAAATGGCAAGTTCTCTCACATTGAAAGTAACGCTTTAATCGAATATATGACCGGCTGAGGGTTATGCTACTCTAACTTAAGTTGTAATAGTAGTAGTAGTGTATTTGTGTTTTTCTCTCATAGAGAAATATAAAGGAGGCCGACGTATACGTTGTACGGTAGGCGCTAGATAAGTGGCTATTCAGTATAATAGTCCAGTCATTATATACATTTGAAAATGCAAATGAAACGAGAAAGCTGAATTTTGGATATGTTGTGGGAGGTGCTTAGAAGAGCTCAACTTCAAGTTGTCGACCTCGATTTCTTATGTGCATTTTCCGTCATCTTGAAAAAAGGGTTTAATTTCATTTTTTTTGATAACTCGGATTTTAGAAAGTGGGGTTTTTTTTCGAGTTTTTAAATCATAACTTATATACGATGGGTCGAAAAATTCTGAAAAAATTACCTGATGAGTTTTTTGTCATATATTTTCATACAAAAAATTATTAAAAAAATCTGAGACCTCGCCGTAGAATCTTGATCGTTTTGGTATGGAATGCCCCATATATATGTTGGAATGAATTTGCGGTTACAGAGGAAATGATTCAAGTTCAATAGTAATAAATAAAACAGCAAAATTATGAATAATACGTCAAAAGTGGGGATGTAATTCCATGTTTTGATGTTGTAAAAGAGGAAGATGAATCGGTTTTTTTTATGTTTAAATTATTCTACGTTTCGATGGTCCTGGTTTGCCGTTTTCAATCAATTATGAATAACACTTCAAAATTTATCATACAAGTACATGTTTTTATGTTCTAAAAGAGAAAAATGATTCGGTTTTTTTTTATGTTTGAATTCTACGTTTCGAACAAAATTTATTGTCCATTACAAAAGTGATGGATAATGTAATTTTAATGAAAATATCCATTAAGGAGTAATGTATTATTGCAATTAGTCACATTATTCATGAACGAAACAATGGATAGTGTAGTAAAGTTGCATTGTCCGTTAATAAAGTAATGTAGTGATGTAATAATTCACATTACCCATCAATAAAATAATGTAATTTCAAGTGATTTATTATTTAAGTGATTAACAAAGTGATGGATAATGAGATCTAGACTATATTACACATCTAATGCTCAATGGGTAATACAATCAACAATGCATTTTCAAAATAATGCTTTTTTTACAACTCTGTATGTCAGGTATACATCGCGTCAGACCCGCACGGAAAAAAAAATTCTGTTCGGCGAGCTGTATTCTACAGCTCCAGTAACTGTACGCACTCTACGGTCTATCTTGTAGTTACAGCAACTATATATTAGTCAGCTCTGATAGCTGCAAGTTGTTCAGCTCTCACAGCTGAATGGTTTTGCTCTAAGAGCTGTAAGTTGCGCTGTGCTCTGGTGCGTTGACATATTTCATAACCTTCAAATTTCATAAGTATGATTTAAATACGGTTGATAGATAATTGTTTAAATAGTCCATTCAAATATGTAAATGACACTGAATAAATAATGATAATAATGATGAAAAATAATACTAATAGCAATATAATTGTACTATTTAATAATAAGCGCTGTGAGCGGAGCCGAAAAATTATGGTCTAGCTCTTCGAACGAAGCTGTTTAGCTGAGAGAGCTGAACAACGTACAGCTATGACAACTGACTAACAGTCAGTTATACGAACCATGCAGTGCTCTTCCAATAACAGAACGTTTAGTTCGACGAACTGTTTACAAGTAACTATCTAATATTTAGTTCCACGAGCTGAATTTTTTTTTCCGTGCGTGCGTCGTGCACCTTATGGTCGACTTTGCGGCGCTCTAACAGTCGTAATTTTTGTCAAACAAAGAAAAACTCTGAAAACAATTTTGTAGGTATTAGCATGCTCTACAAGTTTTGTCATGGACAATTTTTTGATATATATCACGAAAAAGCAGAAAATAGCAAAAAATCGGTTGCGAAGACTTTATTTTTAACTTTCGCGCTCGATATCTTAACAACCATCAACGATAGGTTAAAAATGCATAAGATCTAAATTATCGAGCGTGAAGAAAGCAACAAAAAAGTCTATTGCAACAATTCACGTATGACGACGCACAGCCGAGTTATCGGAAAAAAATTAAATTAAACCCTTTTTTCAAGATGGCGGAAACCGCATGTAGGAAATCGAGGTCGACAACTTAAAGTTGAGCTTTTCTAAGCACCCCCAAAACCTATCGAAAATTTAGCTTTCTCGGTTCATTTTCATTTATCGGCCGTTTTTTCGTATATAATGACTGGACTATAAAACTATGCGAGCGAGTGCCTCTCACACGCACGGTCTCAAATACAAATGCGGCATACCCCACCTTAGCGCATCCATCTCCCACTGCGCTGCACTCTTACCCCCCACCATGCACGACTATCGCTTTCGACGCCAGCGGTGAAGCGTTTAGCAACTGGCCATTTTGGTGAATTTTCCTCTTCTCGGGCCCTGCCGCAGGCCTGCCTTTGGCAAGCAGGATAATTATACATATTTAGCGCTACATATGAAATAGTGATTCATTTGGGAAATATTACAGTGGCGCTCGCTACATGATATTCTGTCGATTGGTAGGTGGCGCGCACTAATATGACATACCTACATTCGTATCCATCGCAAATTTCTTATAAAAAGTTTGATTATTGGTTGAAAATCTGAGATAATCACATGTGTTATAAGGCTTATGAATGAAGGGGAGTTGTTTCCAAGGTTATTCTTTCTCTTATTGCTAAAGTTTGGAAATTTGTATAGTATGTGTGGAAAGTCATTTTCTACTCAACAGCAAAAACAGAATTCATAAGGCTTTGACCTAAATATCTAATTTATAGTTATGTTTCTTGTGTCAAATTGATCACACAGGTGGATCCATGATCTTACTCTAACCAAATCCAGAGATTGCATCTAATCAGAATACAGCGGTTGTGCCAGTTCATAGTTTGAGGATGCTTCAAAGTAAAAGGATGCGGACGTTTGACTTTACCTATAACCTCTTATGCAGACTGTGTAATTTGTCCACTCAAAGCTTATGATTATCCGGTTGGTTGGAGTTTTTCCAGTTTTCGTGCCAAAACTAGTGGACACATATAAAGGAGAAAATTACATCAAAATTGGTACTCAGGGATTTCTTGGGTCCCTGATTCTACTCCACTTACATTTTGAATTTACCACCCCCTGAGGGTGAAAACAGGGGTGAGTTAAGATAAGTTTCAGTTTTATTATGAATTTTCTTATATTCAATTCAAAGTTTGGAGTCTCTGATTCCACTGCAAAAGTTATTCTTTGAATCTGCCACCCCCTGTGGGCGAAAATCGGGGTGAGTCGGAGTAAATTTTTTAGTTTTGTTATTATTATTTTTTTTTTGTTTTATTCAATTTCGAAATTTAGTGTATGTTTAGTCGTTTCACCAGAGTTCTTTTCTAACTCCAATCGGGATGGGAGGAGTGAGTGAGAGGGAGAATAAATAAATAACACGATTTCGCGGGAAAGACAAGACGCTTGCTTCGGCATAAAAACCATCACGGTGCAGAGGGAAAAGCCGAAGCAAGACAGATGTTTATTAACTACAAATCAGATTATCATAATAAAGGATAATACGGTTGCTGGTGCGTTCCTTGTCAACTAGATTGAATGATCATTCAATAATCTTAAGCCAACTTATCAAAACTCATATGAGTAAACCGTGAACCGCAACTTCCAACGTTAACGTGGAAGCGGGTAAGGGGGAGCGTCAAGGTTGCCCACTCCCGTGCAAACAGCGGTCCCGACGTCTCGGGAATTCAACGTTGAAGTGCTCGGGCGACAATATGTCGCCGCGTCGACGCTCGCTCCGGAGACGGGCACCTCCGGTCACCGGAGGGTGAACCGCGTCTCCCCAGACCAATCTCAAACCCATAAATCTTAAACAACGCGAAACAGAATAATTGACGCACGCGGTAAGGGAAAAGCCTAACACGTCCTACCTATTCGAGCGCTCGAGACTAACTATTTCGCGCTGCGCTAAAATTGGCCAAGCGAACGTATACGTACGTCACGACAGCCGCTTCGAGTCTCGGCCCGCGAATTTCTGGCGCGGACAATAAGTACGTAATTTAAATCACTATAATGTTGAACTGATTGTAATGTGAAATAAGAAAATAAATCTGTTGTTGTGACGCTTTTTTCACCTTATACGTAGTAAATAGGTATACAGCATATGAATATAACAAGAAACTAAAATATTCGCTGTCATAAATTTCCAAACTAACATAATAATAATAAAGTTACGCGAACATCCCGCCCGCCTTCGTCCGATGGATGAATCCTCACGCCTCCGACCTTGCCCTACGCGCCCTTGCCGCCATCTTCCAGATGCAGCGGGCATAGACGAGATATATGCGGCTGTAGAGTGGTAGTTGCGGTTTTAATCGTGACCACCCTCACAAGGCCATCCGGACCCGGGTGGAGTTCGATTATTCTTCCTAGCGGCCACTTCGACGGGGGATAATTGTCATCCTGGACCAAGAAAAGTCTCCCAATGCAATAGTTTTTGCGAGTTTCTCTCCATTTTTCTCGTTCTTGCAAGTGGAGTAGATGCTCGGAAGACCAACGTCTCCAGAACTGATTTCGAATGCGCTGCAGCAACTGAAACCGGTTTAAATGATTCTGAGGTCTGTCCAAGAGATTGTACTCTGAGAGTAAGGCCGACGTGCTTGCCCCTAGGAAGTGGAAGGCTGTGAACGCGTGGAGATCCTCCGGATCGGAGCTTAGCGCACCCAGTGGCTGTAAATTGAGACAGGCCTCAATTTCGACAAGAACCGAAGACAACACGAAGTTTACATTTGTCACCCGAAACCTGAATCACTCCGTGATGTGGAAGGTACCACGCATCCTCGCACTGTATTTCTGAGGCCGGAACTCGAGTCATATTTCCCAGTCGTTCGTAGTCCCTCATGAAGCTACCGTACGCCTCAGCCAATCGAGCGTCTCGCGAAAGTCGACGTTGCATACTAGCAAGAGATTTAAGCGCCATTGATCTAGTCTCGTTAGCTACCCTAGGACGATCTGGTTTAATGGGAAGCCGGACTTCGTACCGACCTCGTGAGTCGCGACTGTGAGAAAATCCTTTTTACAAACCAGACTGATGCAAGAGAGAATCATTTAAGGCAACAGAGAAATCAGAACTAAATTAAATTCAGAACAAATGAAGACGTTCAGACCATTTAGAACACTTCAAAATTACAAGCAGTTCAGATCATTTTAAATTATGAAACGCTGACATTCAGAACCTTCGAACCTCAGTATAACTGAATGAATGAATAACAACATTGTAAAACCAAAACCTTGAAAATCGATTCAAAGAACATCCTATTGTTTATAAATGTATATTTTCAATTAGAGTGTTGTGCCAAACGAATCATTTCAATCACGCGCAGTGACAGTTGGCATGACTCAGAATACAATTCCAGATCAAGGTAGTTAGAACGAAAAATCAATAGGAGCAAATCATCGCAGTTCGTGAACCTAAACACCACAAGGTTTGTAAATCGAGTTTGAATCGAAAATCACGCAGTGAATAAAAGATTTCTCGCAAAGTTCTTCCCAGAACGTAACAAAGTCATTAGTTCCGCTCTGTAAGAATTCTGTACCTATGTACTTGTAGCTCTTTACCATATCAAGACGACTATTTCTATACATGAAGATATATTTTTTATATGATCTGTGTATACTTGTCCGTAAAATTAGTATTTTCTTTTTTGAGATACTGATTCTTAATATATCAGTAGTATAGATACGAGAACTCTGGGAAACGAAATAACGGCTCTCCCCCCTAGTTCCCCCCTCGCTCGCCCATCGAGACTCGGCCCCCCCCCCCCCCCGCGATCCGCAGCCCTCGTTTCCCCTCGACCCGCCCCCTCCCCCCTCACCGCTGGCCATTTCATCATTTCGGGGTTTGCCGCAAAATGACTATCATAGGATTTGACACACACAAGCACACACACACACACACACACACGCTGACAAAATTAATAAATATGGAAGTAAATAAATTAATTGATACAAAATAAAAATGAAACACAATAACGTTGATATATAATAATATAATAAGAGTTATATAACAGTAGTTGTTCGCTATTTGTTGTTAGCTTTTCGACCGAGCCGCATGGAAGGAGTTGAACGCTGTGGTGTTAAAGATGAGACTTTGATTATGTTGTATGTACACCTTATTTATTTACAGTTTAATATACATATGTACAGAAGCAGTCAGTTAATTGGTTGCCACGCGAGGGAAGGGGTAGTCGTGGTCTTGTTGCACCGCGGTGGAGGCTGCAGCGATGATGTGCGGTGCTGAATTGGTGCGGTCCTCGGTGGCGGCGTGTGACGGCTTTCCGGAGAGCTAGGCGGCGTTGGAGGACGGCGATTCTGGTGCCGGGTTGTAAAAGTCCGACATGTAGTTGTCCAAAAAGCCTGCGTGCTGGTCTGTGACTGTAGCGTACTCGTAGCGTAACAGTGTAGGTCGTATAGCTTGTCAATTCCGGCGAGACCGAAGTTGTCCTGCCGATCGGTGAGATCGGTGGTCTCTTATCGTAGCCTCGGTTCCACTTCAGCAGCGGGAGACCACGTTAGCTGATTGCGGGACGCGCTCGGCTGCGTGGGTGGCGTGAGCGGCGCGTGTGACGTCGTGCTTTCTTCTGTGGCGCGCAACTGGAAAGCGTGAAAAGCTTGTTGCGGTGCGTGAATTATACGGCGCGCGACCGACAAGTTGGTTTTACAAGGTTGTTTGTGAACAGTAGTAAAAATGATAAAGATAAATAAATGAATGAGTTGGAAAATAATTAGAATAAATAAAAAAAAAGAGATAAAGAATACATCCCGGCATACAACTGCGCCTTTGAAAATGTGCAGCGACTAAGGAGTTGGTATTTGAAGGAGTGTACAGCTTCTCTGGAGAAATCTTTCTACCTCTTCGAAGAGTTGGGTGACTTAAGAGCGATGAGACCTGAGAATATAGCGTGTTTGCCAGAAGAATTCATCTACACGTTCGCATCAAACGCCATCAATGATGTGTGGGATAAACTGTCTGAGAATATGAAAATGGATGACAAGATTGCCAGTTGCCGCAGATGCCTCCTGCATTATACACCAGGACCCGTTGGCGACATAGTTGATGGGACAAATCCTCTAGTAAAAGACTGTCTGGAATGTAACCGTCTCCCTAAAAAATGCTCGCAATATGCACAAAAATATCAGTAAAATTCATTACAATTATATTACAGTTTACACATACAATAAAAATGGAATATTCAATGAAATTATTTATCCATCTACGTGATACAAATTATTACAATTATACCCCAGTTCATACATAGAATTGAAAATGAAATTATTTACATAACCAAAAAAAAAAAACAAAAAAAAAAATAGAATTTGATACAACTATGCAAATATCTTTAATATTTTATCTGTTCTCTTCATATAAATTTATCTAGCGGGAAAATGTAAGAATATTATAAATTTTATTTGCTGTAAAATACAAAATTAATAATTGTAAATTTCATTCTTCAATATAATCCTCATTATCATATACATTCTATGAAGTAGTCACAAAAGTAGAAACTCGTCAGTCTTCAAGTCGATTTAAAAAGCGCAAAGTATAAAAATTTCGTTGCACAACACGTTAGCTCCCCGAAAAAATCAGGTAAAGGCTTACCCGACTATGAGATTGCGCGAACGGAGAAGCTCGATGAAACTCAACTACCTGCAAAGTAGTATAGCAATGGGGGTTCTACACGCAGATTCCTGTTACCGACACTTACCGACATTCCCCCCGGACTCAAACCCTTTTCTGCGATGACGTCACATTTTGCCGTATCGACTTGAGGTCAAAACCGTGCAACCTTACCGACAGTTGTATCGGTCGACGGTAAAAATCGCACTGCTTTACCAACAATTCTTATCGGTCAAAGGTCAAAATCGTGCTGTCTTACCGACAATCTTACCGACCGAAGGTCGAAGTCTTTATGAAGTGCTCGTCTGCCAACGGTAGAGGGTGCAGCGGGGGCGAGAACTTTTTCACCGTCCCGCATTCTTTTCCCACGATAGGACTGCTGATGTGTAACATTAACCACTCCAAATTCCTTTCCCACCGTAGGACTGCTGATGTGTAACTTCAACCACCCCACATTCTTTTCCCACGTTATCAACCACGCGACATTCCAAAATTAATGGCACTGAGAATTGTTTTTCACTTACTCGGATGCCGGTTTGATATTAACCACGTGACATTATTTTTGGCTTGGATCTGTCATGTGAACTCAACAATGAATTTTGAACGGGTTCAGTCAAGACCAGAGTGCAAGGTCGACCTATAGCCGCGGTACATTCAGAGCCATGGATCTGCGGTGTTGGGTTACTGTCGCTCTGAGAATGCTAAAAGGTACGCGCGCATACACAAACATACGTACAGCTGCCCTATAAAAAGGACGCTCATCACTGCAAACGATCATTAAGTCACAACTTGTCAAGTATACGTGAGGAAAAAGCTTAAGATGGAATCCGTGAAGTGTTTGAGATCGATCGATATTATGGAATCGGTGTACAAAATCTTGGACAGATCATCATCAACGGCAGAGATTCAGAAATGGATAAAATTTGGAAGTCAAAATATTCGGCTTGTGAACAAAATTTTGCGAAAGGTTTCATCGATTGGAGAAAAGATGAAAATTATCACAACGATCGGACTCTTAAAGGCGCTGACCGAAAAATTCAAACGTCTTTAGAAAACGGGTGGAGGTCCGCGGAAAGTAAGAAGAAGCGATCGAATTTACTGGGAAGATTTGAAATCATCTTTCGAGGGGAGAATTCGAACTGGATTCATCGGCAATTTGAAGCATAAAGATGTGGAGAGATTTCTAGAAGACGCAAAGGTACTAGCTGTGACGAGACTAAAAGACGCTTTGAAGAAAGACAGGAGCTTGAAAGCCAACGTTATCCTGGCTTGTAAATTTGAAGTTAGAGAAGATGATGGAAGAGATCAAATTTTTTAATACGAGAAATGAAATCATCCTCCAGACAACAGATATCAACAAATGGTTCATCGAAAACGTGACGGAGCGTTTGTTGAAAAAGGTGTAAGATTTCCAGGAAAAGGATTCAGGCTGGTCGCTGACTGAAATACTCAATTTGACTGTGAATATCAACATGTACGTGCCACTACGAGGTAGTGTGTTTACTAGGGTGGGCGAAAAAAAATGAGTATTTTTTTTTTTACTTTATACTCTATGGTCCTATGTCTCTAGACAGAAACACCATTTCGAAATTTGAGTAGCTTAGTGGCCTTTCAATTAACGTTTATGGTATAGACCAAGGTGATCGGAAAAAAAGTGAAATAGTACTGATTCACCTGAGTTAGAATGAGTCTGATAAACCTGTAATTCATCGTTTGGCTATAGAAACTGAAATCACTGACGATGACGATGATGATGTTGATATGGAAAATTATAAACAAAATAGAATCTTTCATTTTACTTGTGTTCGAAATCTGTCTCGATTAACAAGATCTCAAATTTCTAAGCATAAATGTCGTACTTGGTCATGTGATAGATGTTTGACTCACTTTCATTCTGAAAAGTGTTTGACAAAGCACAATGTAGATTGCATGAATTTAAACAAAACCAAAGTTATTCTACCTACAGATGAGAAGAAAATACTGGAATTGAAAAATTTCAAGCACAAAGAAACCGTTCCATTCTGCATTTACGCGGATCTCGAATGTTTAGTGGAACCTACGCTCAAAAAGATGGGTATAAGAACAATTTATCAGAAGCATCTTCCGTATAGTATAGCTTACTATCTACATTGTGCGTTTGACGATTCGCTTTCAAAATTCAAAATCAATCGTGGAAAGACTTGCATTCAATGGTTTATGAATGAGTCAGCGGAATTGGCACATTCGTTAAAAGTTTATTTCAAAACTGTTGTACCAATGGAACCGTTCAATTCCAATCAAATCAACGAATTTCATTCAACAACAGTGTGTCACATTTGTGAAAAACCGTTTACACTCACAGACGTGAAACATCGTGATCACTGCGATTTCACGGGAAAGTACCGTGGTGCTGCTCATCGAGGTTGCAATCTAAATTACCAAAATTCGCACATTATCCCAGTGATATTCCACAATCTGTCGGGTTACGACTCACATTTTCTGATCAAAGCACTGGCTAAATCGTTCGAGGGCACAATTAAGCTTCTACCCGTAAACAAAGAAAAGTACATTTCTTTTACAAAATATGTCACGGAGACAGATATCAAGTTTAGACTCGTAGATTCGTACCGTTTTATGCCCAGTAGGCTTGAAAAATTAGTAACGTCTCTCGGTGATGATCAGAAATCAATCACACGAAAATTTTATCGTAGCTCAGATAAATTTCAGTTATTGACCAGAAAAGGAGTGTTCCCGTACGGATGCATAGACAGTTGGGAGAGCTCGAGAACAGACGGTTACCATCCAAACAACAATTTTACTCAAAACTAAATGATCGGGATATATGAGACGACGACTATGCACATGCATGTCAAGTTTGGCAAACTTTTAACGTTCAAACTTTGGGAGAGTATTCGGACTTGTATTTACAGACGGATGTCAGTAGTATGGATACGAGAGTTCAAAATCAAAAAATGGCGGCGTGCCGGCTCCCTCCCACCGCCCTCCCGGGCAGCCTGTATATTACCACCACTATAGCAAGCCTTTCCCAATGACGTCACCAGTATAATCGCCATTTCGATTTAGCCGGACGAGCAGCCATTTTGATTGTTGCTCAGCCGGATGAGCAGCCATTTTGATTTAGCCGGATGAGCAACCATTTTGATTCAGCCGGATGAGCGGCCATTTTGATTTTTCATCGTCCGACAGTTTGATAATATGATTTTCGCTATGACGTCACCAGTATAATCGCTCGATTTTGCCGTCTGACGAGCAGCCATTCGGACAGCGGCCATTTTGATTTTTTCCTAGTTTTGCCGTGTGACGAGCTGCCATTTTGATGGCGGCCATTTCGATTTTTTATGACGTCACCAGTATAATCGACCGATTTTGCCGTCTGACGAGCAGCCATTCAGACAGCGGCTATTTTGATTTTTGCTTAGCCGGATGAGCAGCCATTTTGATTTTTTATCGTCGGACAGTTTGATAATGTTATTTTCGCTATGACGTCACCAGTATAATCGACCGATTTTACCGTCTGACGGCGGCCATTTTGAATTTTGCTCAGTCGGATCAGCAGCCATTTTAATTTTTATCGTCAGACAGTTTGATAATGGGATTTATTTTTTGGTCGGATAAATAGCCATTTTGATTTTTCGCCGTTACCCGTAAACTTTCGCGCTAATAGTTTGCCCCAGGCGAAAAATAATATTTTCCACGTACTTCGAATACATTCTTTTGCGTTAATCGACCGGCTGGCGACATCGCGATTGGATAGACAGGGAATGTTGATGACGATCCGTAAACTTCCACGCTAATAGTTCACCCCCAGGGTGAAAATAATATTTTCGATATACCATTTTGATTTTTCACCGTTACCCGTAAACTTCCACGCTAACAGTTTACCCCCTCGATTTTTCGCCGTTACCCGTAAACTTTCGCGCTAATAGTTTGCCCAAGGCGAAAAATAATGTTTTCCACGTACTTCGAATACATTCTTTTGCGTTAATCGACCGGCTGGCGACATCGCAATTGGATAGACAGGGAATGTTGATGACGATGCGTAAACTTTCACGTCAATAGTTTGCTTTTACTATCACTCTCCCAAGTTCTTACGATCTATCTGCATATATTAACTCAACGCATCCGATGCAGACTCATCAGTCTTACACGACACGTGCAAGTCAAAAGTTCAGCAAAGTTCTGCAAATATCAGCGTTAAAGTCATGGCCGCTGAAACATACTCATATATCGTCAAAACGATGGAGAACGCGCACGATTTGTTGGGCGAGCTGCATCCCCAGCAGGAGAATGATGACGTCTTCCAGCATTGGATTGACGTTAGAATGGGAAATCTCCAATTTCTGCGTGATGTTTCCAAGCGACCGAGAACGAGCATAGGTGCGGAACTGCAAATTCAGCACACAATCACGGTCGTACAATCCTGGATAGCAAAGATTCGGCAACAGCTGAGGCAGCGACAGCAGCGGCGACAGCAGCAGCAGCACGCCGTAGTAATTGGCGCGAACATCAGTGGCCCTGCGAGCGTGCAGTGGGACGAAGTTGAAAGTGCTTTCGCCAACCGGATCCGAACGGGAGTTGTAACGAATCTCGGGCATAAAAATTTGGACACCTTTTTCGACGACGCGCAACGGATCATCGTTGAGCAATTGAGGCTGGTACTGCGCGCGGAGGGTAATGTGAAGGTTAACCTCACATTATCGTGCAAATCCAAAAACATAAAGCACGAGGGGATTGCGGAAGAAGTTAAAAGCTTCAACACCGCCAACATCGCGATCCTCCCCTCGAGCGACATCGACGGTTGGTTTACACACGCAAGGGCCGATCTACTTGTGAAGGTTGAGGATTTTGAACAACGCGATTCTGGGTGGAGCATGATCGAGATCCTCAATACTGCTGTAAATATCAGCCGGTACCAGCCTCTTGCTGCGGGACTTTCAACATTCGTTGAGCTGCCCAAAGACATTCAGCGGAAGAGAGCGGTGGTGAACGTGAAAAACAAAGATGAAAGATGTCTCCTCTGGTCCATCACTGCAGCACGCCACCCGACCAACACCAATACCGATAGGACTCTCCATTATCGCCGCTTTATCTCCGAGTTGGACTGTACAGGTATCAAATTTCCTGCTACTCTACATAATGTGGAAAAGCTTGAGAGATTGAATAATTTGCGAATCAATGTATATGGGATAGAATCTCAAACTTTTTCAGATCATGTAAAATCAAATAACAGCGTCATCGTGCCAATTTATTTGAGCGATGATTTATCTACCGCGAACTTTGACACGATTCATCTTCTGATGGTTGAAAGTAACCCAGAAATTGATATGGCTTGCGAGTTAACACTAAGATTCCACTTTGCTTGGATTAAAGATCTTTCGGGATTGGTGAGCAAACAATTGTCTGATCATAATGGTCAACTATTTTCATGCGACAGATGTTGTGCCACTTTACCGTGAAACATGCCTACGATAATCATCGGCAAGATTCTATTATGCTGAATAAAGTACGCATGGAATTTCCCGAGTCGACGGATTTAGCATTTCCAAATTTTTGGAACAAGGGTACCGTCCCGTTTGTCGTTTACGCCGATCTCGAATGCATATTAGAGTCTATACCGATTGGCGAATTCCAAAATCACGTTTCAACCCGTAAAACACGTGAATTTCAAAAGCATATCCCGCACGGCGTAGCGTACTATGTGCATTGCGCGTACGATGAGACTTTATCGCAGTTCCACAGTGAACGTGGCGGTGATTGCATAGATTGGTTCATGCGGCAGCTCAAAGATTTATCGATTAAAGTAGAGTCACGCGTCAAAAACATAATTCCGATGGAGTCTGTTACCCAAGTGCAACACGATCGCCACATGCGCGCCAAGAATTGCTACATTTGCGATAAGCCGTTTACCCCTGAGGAGAAGAAGTGCCACGACCACTGTCACTTCATGGGTAAATATCGTGGTCCTGCTCATAATCGGTGTAATTTGAATTTCAGAGAGTCGCACACAATTCCAATAGTTTTCCACAATTTTTCCGCTTACGATTTTCACTTTTTAATAAATTCCCTCGCGTCAACTTTTCCCGCTGAAATTACCCTGCTACCCATAAGTAAGGAAAAATATATATCCTTCACGAAACGCGTTGATGGGACGATGATGCACTTGAGATTCATCGATTCGTTTCGATTTATGGCTAGCAGCATCGTTAAACTTTCCAAATATTTGAATGATGCAGACAAGCCCATAACACATAAATTTTATAATAATCCAACTCAGTTCAGTTTGATGACCCGCAAAGGCGTTTTTCCCTATGAATACGTCGATTGTTGGGGGAAACTCGATGAACCGCGATTACTTGCAAAGGAGCATTTCTACTTGCACTTCCGCGATGCAAATATTTCAGACGCCGATTACGAGCACGCTAAAAATGTTTGGGGGGAATTTCATTTAGAGTCATTGGGCGGCTATTCTGATTTATATTTAAAGACCGATGTTCTTTTGCTTGCCGATATTTTCGAAAATTTTCGCGCTAGCTGCTTCAAAACGTACGATTTAGATCCGTTGCACTACTACACTGCACCGGGACTTGCTTTTGACGCGATGCTCAAACATACCAATGTAACTTTGCAACTTTTAGACAACCACAAAATGGTGTTATTTATTGAAAGAGCCATTCGCGGCGGCGTAGCGCAATGTTCTAATTGATACGCTCAGGCCAATAATAGATTCATGGGATCAGATTTTGATCCAAACAAAGCGGAATCGTATCTCACGTATTTTGACGTGAATAACCTGTACGGAGCGGCTATGAGCGTGCATTTCCCGGTCGGCTCGTTCGAGTGGGAGTATCAGCACATTGATATAACAAACCATCCGGACGATTCGCCGATCGGTTACTTTCTGGAGGTAGATTTGGACTATCCTGCTGAACTCCACGAGGATCACAAAGACTTGCCTCTTTGTCCCGAGCATTTTACTCCTCCAGGTGGTAAAAACGCCAAACTCGCGACCACCCTCCACCCCAAAACAAAGTATATATTGCAGTATAGAAATTTGAAGCAGTGTTCGAGTTTAGGATTGGAAGTAACGAAAGTCCACAAAGTATTAAAGTTTGCACAATCTCCGTGGCTCGAACCTTACATCACGCTCAACACGGACATGCGCAAGTGGTCTAGGAATGAATTTGAGAAAAACTTTTACAAACTCATGAATGACGCGGTGTTCGGCAAGACTATGGAAAACGTGAGAAATCATGAAGATGTAAAATTGGTCACAAAATGGGAGGGACGAGGTGGTGCGAGAGCGCTTATTGCCAGGGCAAACTTTCACAGCTGCACCGTATTTGGCGCTGATATGGTCATCATTGAAATGAATGGCGTCAAAGTTCACTTCGCTAAACCTATTTACGTCGGTGCATCGATTCTAGATCTTTCAAAAATCATTCTTTACGATTTCCACTATAATTATGTGAAATCCAACTTTTCGAACAGCGAGGTCAAATTGTTGTATACCGACACAGACTGCCTTATTCATCAATTTAACGTATCAAACATCTACGATATCATCAACGTGATGTGGATACAATGTTTGATACCTCTCACTATCCGCCCGACAATGTGTATGGCATTCCGCTTGAAAACAAGAAACGACTAGGGCTAATGAAGGATGAAAATAATGGTAAAATTATGACAGAGTTTGTGGGACTGCGAGCAAAGCTGTACACATTTACTACGATGGGCGGGGATGGGGAAAAAGTGAGTAAGCGCGCCAAGGGTGTAAAAAAATCTTCAATAAATAGCATCACGTTTGATGATTATAAGCGCTGTCTGATGGCTTACCAAGAGTTGACCCTCCCCCAGTGTTTGATACGAAATAAGGAACATGAAGTAAGCACGATCGTACAAAAAAAATTGGCTCTCAGTTGGCAGGATGACAAGCGGCAATTGATACCTGGATAGACCGACACCCTACCTTGGGGGTTTGTCCCAGCCCCCAATAGCTATAGGATAAAACTGCAGACGTAGAATTATAGTGAATATTTACGTTTGACGCCTCGGGCGATCCGCCATCATGCGGAAACGATTTAGACTGGATTTGAAAATGTGAATGCATATACTTAACATTTATTTATTTATTCATTCGTTATCAATATGTTGAGAAATTATTCGTTTTTATTCGTTTACCGCGAGAAAAGTTTTCAGAAAATGAAAAAAAGTTTTCCGAAAACTTTTTTCCCATTTGATTAACACGTAAAAAAAGTTTTCAGAAAATGAAAATAAGTTTTCTGAAAACGAAAAAAAGTTTTCTGAAAATGAAAAAATGTTTTCTGAAAATGAAAAAAAGTTTTCTGAAAACGAAAAAAAGTTTTCTGAAAATCAAAAAAAGTTTTCCAAAAAATAAAATGTGTAATAATCGTATGGAAAATTGCAGATTATTATTATTATTATTTTCATGGTATCGAGTATGGCACATGTGCATGCAAAGGAGATAAGTGTGGAAATATTTGTATATTCAAATCTTTTATTGTAATTCGGAAAATACATACAAATTACGTTACATGTTTGTTTTATTTATCCAGCTATTGTGCGAACTATCAAAACCCAACCACTTCACATAGACCCGATTCCCCCCGTTTGCGTAATACTTTCTCCACAAGATAGCCGTCGGGGTATTTTACTTTGCCGAGCTCCTCGTAGAAGCCCCCCTCGATGGGATGGTCTTGATAATCGGTAGGTTTGTACGTCGGTGGATTGGTATTTTTCACCTCACTCACGGTGAATATTTCAGTCGTCCAATTGGGCGTATAGCCTTTTTCGAGTACATTCTTGTACTTGCTGATTCGAACTGGATCGCCCACACTTAATTTCCGCGCCCGATCACTTCGTTTGATTTGCCGAGGCTTGTACACGCTACGACACAGCTGCTTTTCATTCTCCGTGCTAACATCCACCGGTTTCAATCGAATCGTGCGATGTCTGGTGTTGTTGTAGGACTTCATTAAATCAGCCAAAATATTAATCCACTCGTACGATCCTTGGAGAGTGAACCGCTTCCACATTTTATTTTTCAAAGTTCGATTAAAACGTTCGCATATCGACGCCTTTAAGTCGCTAAATGTCGAATACATGTTGATATTGTGTTGCTTCACGAGGGCTTTGAATTCGCTGTTGTAAAATTCTTTGCCGCGATCAACGTGTAGATGTGTAGGTATACGGCTCTGGGTCAGTACAGATTTCATGGCAGCAGTAATATCTTTCCCACTCTTGGACTTTATCGGCACAGCCCACGCGTACTTGGAAAATATATCGATGATTGTTAGTAGGTACTTGTATCCCTTGTTGTGCGAGCTGTATGCAGTCATATCGACGAGATCAGCTTGCCAGGTCTCATCCAGTCCGCGTACATCTACGAATCGGCGCGGATAGTTGCGTCGAGCCTGTCTGTGAAGTTCGGCAGCTATTACAGCCTTCATTGTTCCCCGCTCTTGACCTTTCAATTTTTTGAATCGCCGTTCAACCACTCTGGTTCCTCAATCGATACTAATTCCATGCTGGCCTACCCCAGCGTCGGTGTTGCTTGCTTCCCAATATGTTTAATGCGACTCAACTCATTTTCTATGATTTTGTTATTTATGCGCAGCTGTTTCAACTCCTCGTTGCGATTATGCGCGAAACTCGCGAAATTTGATTGAAAAGTATCCACAACATCCATAGCCATAGACTGTAAAGCAGTATTGAGAACTTTTAAGGAAACGGCATCGTTTTCCATCTGAGGATCGGCGATATTGCACAATCGTTTGCCGTCTATATCGTAGTGGTTATCGGCGGTGGTTTTGAATCCAACACCTGGAGGTCCCCGAATAAATTTTTTACCCCCACCACGCTTCGAGTGTCGTCCAAATATATCTATACTCATCACTGGACGGCCACTGAACAAATGATGATTCTATGCTCATGCGCCGCTAATAAACGATTCCAGCCTCGCGCAACTCCTTGATAATGGACACTATTTCGTTGAAGTAGCTGGTATTGCCCGCAGCCTGTGACGCCATAAGCAGTCGGAGACAATCTACAATTACATTCGGATCATCCCAGTAGACATAATCCATAATAAGTATTTTTATTTCTTTTAACAGATGCTGCATCCGACAATTGATTCACACACACACACCCACACACACCCACACACACACACACACACACACACACACACGCGCGCGCGCGCACACACACACATATATAATAACCAATATTTTTAATACAGTTGAGGGTAAAACGATAGAACGATAATTGGTTACCCTACGGCGCAGTCACTAACCTGAATAATTAGATAGAGAGAGAGATACTAAGGGAGAAAGATACGATTGTTGGGCGCCAGACGCACATGCGTCAAAAATAGATAATTAGAGAAAAAGACAAAGGTAAAGGTAAAGGTAATAGATAAAGGTAAGGTCAGGTTCTACGACGGTTTTGCACAGTTCGCTCAGAGAGACAAGATAATGGTAGAGGGGCGGAGTCGAATCCAATAGATAAAATAAGAAACAGGTGAAGCAGGAATAATGTCAAATACGATATATTAAGCAAGAAGCGATAAGTTTAATGACAAGCAAGTAGCTGAAGAGATTGAGATACAATTACGATAAATGCGATAATTAACAATAGTTACAGCCAGAGAAAGGTTAAGGGGGTCCTCTAGTTTCTCGGGTCGAAAAAATCGATTTTTTTTTTTTTTCATAAATCACATCTACAACATGTGTAGAAAATGTGTGCCAAAGGATTTTTCGATATTCGAAGTGGTTCACAAGTTACAGCCCTGGAACGGAGCAGGAGCGCGCGCCGGGCTGCTCCGAAAGCCGAGCGGCGCTGACCATTGTATTGATATCCCTAAATCTAACTGCTACCTGAACCTTTTGTGAATTAGGCCCGAGTAAAGGGGAGCCGAGACCATTGACAGACGCTTTCGAATATTGACTAAGACGCCGTGAAGTTTTAGTTCAGTTTTGCTGTGGCAGTTGCGAAGCGTACTATATTTTCTCTTGCGAGTCGCACGTAGCTGATTTTTTGAAAATAATTTTCAAAATGTTCATGAAAGGAAGTAGAGACGCCCCGGCTCGTTACGATGGACCTAAAAAGCGAAAATTCGCAGGCAACCGACACACTTTTGAACAAGACAAGTCGTTTACATCGGCGTCAGCGACGAAACTTCGTCAAAATAAAAATTTTGAAGTGAGCGTTGAACAGACTGTTTTGTATTGTATTTTGAATTTTGTGAGTGTATTTTCAACCATTTCTTCGGCTGTTATTTGTAAAGAGTGCAAAAGTACGGTGACTTTCCATCAACGTGATATACGAGGATTGGGCTTTAAAATTTCTATGGCGTGCAAGTGTGAGAAAGAAAAGAAATAGATTCATGCCCAAAAATCTGGACTTTTGCTCCGAAGCACCTCCATTCTGGGCCAAAAGTGGTTGAAATCGCCACGTTTCTCGCTGTCATCATCTTCAACGAAGGATTCGAACCTATCCTGAAGACCTTGGAAACCATGGGAGTGAAAATCGGCCCACAAGCTAAAGGATATGTTGAACAGCGTGATAGCTCTCGGATCGACCGTTCAGAAAGGCGCACGAGCGATGTTGTAAAACAGGCCCGAATCGCGAAAAGAGAAGACAGAGCAGCTCTGCGTGACTTCGAAGAAGAAGAGGAAGGCCTATTGTATGGTCCAGGCATAGCAGATTGACGGTAAGATGGAATTTTTAGTATAAATTACATGCGCGAACTTTCAAACGCGTTTTTCTCGAAACACCATTTTTCGAAACGGTAACCACGATATTTCAGAAACTATTGCACCGATCTTGTTCAAATTTATACAGCATCTTTAATATGTTATAAGCCAGCGATTGAACTAGAATTATCATGATTGCTTCGATAGTTTTTTTCGTACGAGCGAAAAACTTAAGAAAAAATGAGTAAAAAATAGAATGTAATTTTCAAAAGTGTATAAAAATGTCAATTTTTGTAATTTAAAATTCACTCTAGTTCAATCGCTAGTCTTGAATATGAAGATTAAAATGCCGTTTGGTTTTTTGATTTCAGATAAGCAGAACAGCCGCAATCTTGGTTACCGTCAAGCACCTCTTCTACTTGATGTCTTCCTGTCGGCCACTATAGCTGCTATTCTATTATATATTTTGACTTTAAAAAATTTGTAAAGCTCATTTAAATGTTGATAAAGATTATGCAAAAACAATGAGATTGATTATTTCGATGCTTTGCCCGTAAAAAATTGTTGAAAAAGCCATAAAAAAACAGCCGAGAAACTAGAGGACCCCCTTAAGCGAGAGAGTTAACAAATAACTGAACGTTTTCCGAATAAGCGGGAAATATGCGCAAGCTCGTGATACTAAAGGTAATGATTAACACTGTTTTAAGATAGATAGGCAGAACAGAAAAGATATACTGTACTTAAATTAAGCGGTAAGCAAATAAATCATAAAATATGAGAAGCGATTATAACACATGCGAAATACAACAATTGTAATAGTTATCACATTACCAGAATGATCAGAAATAGGCAGACAGGGAATTATGAATTACAAGATAAATTCAAGCGACAGGTCAAGTAGAAAATTAGCCTAAAATATAGAGAATAACAGATAATACGTAGCCTCTAGTTTGCGGTAAGTGCGAGAGAAAGAGAGATAATATTCGGTACGATAAAAGGCAATTCAAGATAAGACAAACAATATTCAAGATAATTAATATGCAACGTACGGCAAACCAAAGAGACTGCGGACAGCTACGATCAGCGATATTAGCGAAGAAAATAATGAAAAAGATGTTATGCGATACGGCACAATACTCCAATGTCAAATGAACGACGAGCGGGACCGCGCAGCGATATAAGATCGCTCCCGCGGTACACTCACTAAGATACGATAATCAACGATAATAGGTAAAGAGACAGATAGAAACTAATCAGAGAAAATATAACAAAATAGCAATGCTCAATAGCTAAGATAAAAATTGATCCTTCAACGGAACGCGCTGCTAGACAGCGATATTAGACAGTCAAATATTCCAGAAGAGAACGATAATAAAATAAGCAATAGTCACTACAATGCGTAAGTAATAGTCAACCAGTCGCGAAGTTACTTGCAATAAGACAGGGAAAGGGACAAGATAAGAGGTAAGAGAGAATAAGGTACGAGCCCAGGTGGCTCAAGCAGACCAACTGCAAGATAAAGAGAAAAGATACGAGCCCAATTGACTCAAGCAGACCAACTGCAAGGTAAAGAGAGAAAGAGATAAAGGTAAAGGTACGATATATTGCAAGTAATCTCGTGGCTTCACAAAATAGAAAAGGAACCTCACTTACGTAAAAGAAGATATAACAGGTGCGAGAGAATGCGATAAGGTAGCGGTAATTAGCGATTACAGGAACACTAGTGCGATTCACGGAAGCTGAAGGTAGGAATAATCAAATGCAAAACTGGCAGTAGAGTTACTAAAAGAGCGGTTACTAAAAGCACGTCTGCTGTTATCAGTAACTGAACGTAGAGTGACGAGATGAGCGATGATCCTGATTTTCGTCGAGCTGCTGTCACGTGATTCTTCCTCAAATTTGCGGTATTCTAATTGGACCAGCAGGTCGCGTAGGCCTGGTCCACGGGTAGGCGGCGATAATCCCTCGCCGCTTGTTTTTCTTTTTCCTTGACGACAGGTATCGAGGTATCGAGACGTCGGAAGGTGGTTAGAGATGTTTTCCTTCAGCTATGCGGTATCGTTGGTGAGAGGGGGGGGGGGGGGGGTCGTACTGCTCATGTGTTGCGATATTGAGGTGTGCGGCAATATTACGTCACCGGTCCTTTGAACTTGCGATCGACTGTATCTCACTCCTTGCTTTACTGGTACTCCCCGTTGTAGCTATTTCGTCGGCGCTGCATCCCGGCCCTCGCTCATTGAAGCCCTCATGCCGGAACGATCTGGTGGTGATGGCCCTCAACCCGGATCCCCACACTAGATCCACCAGATCCACGTGGTCAGCATATCATAAGCCTATTCCACGCCGCAGTCCTTCGATAAGACGGTTCGTGAAGAGAAAACCGTCTTCTATTGGATAGTCAACGACTGAGTAGATGTTAGGGTCGGTTCAGCTCCAGGCTGATAAGTATCGTCGACGGGAGGCTTCGTTGTGTTTTTGACGCACAGCCCTGTACGCCGCCTAACGATGCATCCGAGCGGTAGAAGCGTTCATTCGTGGTTCGGCTCCTGGCCGATATGTCTCAAATAGTTGGAGGTGCTGTTTGTGCATCACGCACGACCCTGTTCGACAACTAGATAGGCATCCATCGGGAGTGGTTTCAGCGGTATTCGTTCGTCTGTAGTCGGTGGTGGTCGATGTTGAGCTGGTACGTGACCCCTGTCAGGCAGTGTCCTTGTATCTTGACGCGAAGGTCTCGTGGATGGTTCTCGTAGAGCATTACAGAATTAGAAAATAGCATACAATTAGCTTAGTAAAGAGAATTCAACTTAAAGATAATTAGTCGTTCATTTTTGGAGTATTGGCCTCAGACGTGCTTTCGTTATTTTCAGCGATATCTGCACCTAGGGAAATGCGATAATTAAACAAAGTGACGGGGTACGAAATACCACGTCACAATATATATACAGGGTGTCCCTAAATTGAGGGACACGGACCAGCCAGCGTGATACCTGACTGAAATGCAACCGAGAATTTTTTTACCGGAAGGTCGTCCGACGCATAGTTTTTGAATTATAAGCGATAGCGTTAAGCCAATCAGAGTGCACCATTTCATCTGGATTTGCCGCCACGGAAATTGCTGTTTTGTTCGTCTGGGTGAATTATTATTATTCGGTTACAAAGTAAATATCGGCACCTCCCCTCTCTCGCTGTTGTACCCCTTCTCGAGCGCTGACCTCGGTATTGTTGCCGCGGCACACGCTGCCGGCCGCACACCCACGGACGCACACTCGTGTGTGTGTGAAACATAAGCGAATGCTCAGCTACACAATACTAAGAAACACACATCTACGAGTGAAAATAAAAATAAATCTCGAAACAAATCAGCCGATTTAAGATTCAATGTTATAAAACACTTCCAATCATCGATGTATGCATAAAACTAGAGATTTTAGATGATTGATATGCCGTTAGGGTTCATAATTAGTCATTCAATCAATCCGAATTATGCTTTCCGAACATTTTCTGTGTCTTTGCAGCATAACTTTTCCACTAGTTTGAAATTCATCATTGACATACGATTCTTTAATAATGCGAGGAAACAACAACTCGCTGAATTGACGTGTCAATAGGTTTGAAAATCAATTACAATTCACCTGAGTTAACACAAAATAACTGAACAAATGAGAATTCACTGAATCACTAAAAATGATAACTGAAATCATGAGAATTATTCGAGATATAACTGAATTAGGAAGAGTTGTGATAAGTCAAGTTACTTTGAATAACTTTAGATTCGTGTCAAAATTTTATGTTTAGAGAGAAAAATAATTAAAATCAAATAAAAAAGTAATTTAAATCAAGAAGAAGAAAATTTCCAAATACACGGAAAAAAAAATTCTGTTCGGCGAGCTGTATTCTACAGCTCCAGTAACTGTACGCACTCTACGGTCTATCTTGTAGTTACAGCAACTATATATTAGTCAGCTCTGATAGCTGCAAGTTGTTCAGCTCTCACAGCTGAATGGTTTTGCTCTAAGAGCTGTAAGTTGCGCTGTGCTCTGGTGCGTTGACATATTTCATAACCTTCAAATTTCATAAGTATGATTTAAATACGGTTGATAGATAATTGTTTAAATAGTCCATTCAAATATGTAAATGACACTGAATAAATAATGATAATAATGATGAAAAATAATACTAATAGCAATATAATTGTACTATTTAATAATAAGCGCTGTGAGCGGAGCCGAAAAATTATGGTCTAGCTCTTCGAACGAAGCTGTTTAGCTGAGAGAGCTGAACAACGTACAGCTATGACAGCTGACTAACAGTCAGTTATACGAACCATGCAGTGCTCTTCCAATAACAGAACGTTTAGTTCGACGAACTGTTTACAAGTAACTATCTAATATTTAGTTCCACGAGCTGAATTTTTTTTTCCGTGTACCTGAATTCAAATGAAGCAATTTGAATTTAATAAATCTATCCGAATTTGAGAAAAAATAATAATTATTATTTGGACCAGAAAAATGAAGTCGAATTACATGAATAAATTCAATTAATTCAACTCAAAAAAATATGGTGTCATTCAAATTCCCAGCTATTTCCTGGTCGATTCAATGTGGGTCTGGAGTGGCAAGTAACGTTCAAATTGTTGAGATCAATGCTAGTGATGGCCACTTATCTGAGAATAATCGATGTATCGATTAATCGATTTCAACAAAATAATCGGACACGGCTCGATTGAATTGGTAAAAATTAATCGATTTGGTAAATTTCTGCGTGTAGTCTTAATATCAGAAGAGATATTTTGATAATTCATAGTCTAATTCAAAATATTTTGGTCCAAATAATAATTATTATTTTTTCTCAAATTCGGATAGATTTATTAAATTCAAATTGCTTCATTTGAATTCAGGTATTTGGAAATTTTCTTCTTCTTGATTTAAATTACTTTTTTATTTGATTTTAATTATTTTTCTCTCTAAACATAAAATTTTGACACGAATCTAAAGTTATTCAAAGTAACTTGACTTATCACAACTCTTCCTAATTCAGTTATATCTCGAATAATTCTCATGATTTCAGTTATCATTTTTAGTGATTCAGTGAATTCTCATTTGTTCAGTTATTTTGTGTTAACTCAGGTGAATTGTAATTGATTTTCAAACCTATTGACACGTCAATTCAGCGAGTTGTTGTTTCCTCGCATTATTAAAGAATCGTATGTCAATGATGAATTTCAAACTAGTGGAAAAGTTATGCTGCAAAGACACAGAAAATGTTCGGAAAGCATAATTCGGATTGATTGAATGACTAATTATGAACCCTAACGGCATATCAATCATCTAAAATCTCTAGTTTTATGCATACATCGATGATTGGAAGTGTTTTATAACATTGAATCTTAAATCGGCTGATTTGTTTCGAGATTTATTTTTATTTTCACTCGTAGATGTGTGTTTCTTAGTATTGTGTAGCTGAGCATTCGCTTATGTTTCACACACACACGAGTGTGCGTCCGTGGGTGTG